>NC_071977.1:29800186-29810454 GCF_026283585.1 Hylaeus volcanicus
GGCAAAATTGAATACCGTTAATGTACATACTGTCTGAGTAGATTTGGAGTAGTTTTTAATGGAGGCAGCGATATTGAATACAGTTAGTGTACATACTGTCTGAATAGGTTTTAGGGAAGTTTGTGGTGGGGCGACAATATTGAAAATCGTTAACCTACATACTGTCTGAGTATGTTTTGGGTAGTGACCACCATCGTAATCGCCAGGTCAAGAGCTACCAGTCCAATCTAGAAGCACTCCATTTGTTTAATCTCAACCAAAAATACAGATTCTCAGATCTCTGTAGAACTGTACATTTCATGCGCGACAACGTAACACTACAACTACGTACCGTTCTGCGTGACTGTAAACTTTTCGACGATAGTCGTCGAGAGGAAAAAGAGATTCGTTTATGAAATCCAGTGGGGCGCCAGGAATGAAGAGGGTCGTCGCGGATCAAGTTTTGGTGTCAAGAGTAATTAATATGCACCGAGGTGGGGAATTCTAAATTCCGGGACACAGCTTCGAAACTCCGACCGTGAAACCCGACGCGCTTAGAGTACCGGCAAACGACAATGCGAGGAGTCTCGCGCGAGACGGACGGAATGTAACCAGCAGTTTCACGACGAACCCCTTCGAGCTGACAGTTTGAAACCATCGTATCGCCCACGGGGACTCGGTAAGTTCCCTGGCAACTTTGTTCTTCGTGAACCTTGCCGGAAACATCCGCCGGAACCTCGCGCCCGAGTAATGCGCTCAAGACGGATGCTACCGGCGCGACTCGAAGCATTTCAAACGATAATAATGCCGTCTGCATTATACATTACGTTTACGTTCGCGTTTGCGATCGCGCTTGCACCATCGAACGGCTTGCGATTAGACCGCGTCGCGTCGAACGAATTCCTTTGCGAGGCGAGACTCGATTTTTGCGTATCGTTGAAAGTACAACTTTGCCGTGGGATGCGGAATAAACGATGACTCTTTTTCGAGAAAGAATACGCCGTCCGCTTTATTCGGATCCGAGAGACCATTTAGCGCCGAATGTTTATAGATTCAACGGTTCGTCGAGCGGCTTAAGTCGATTAGCATCGGTATCACCTTTGATCCTTTCCCACAGCTTTCAAGCTTAACGCATTACCTTCCTTGCCTCGTACATCAAAGACGATGCAAATTATTCAGGAAGAACCTAGTCGGTGCGCCGTGAGACTTCTAGTACAAATTTAAATGACTCGCCGTCCCTCGAGCAATCGAGTTATCAGAGTCTGGTGATTCTCATTGTTTCCCTCGATGCTGCTACGACCGCGTAGAAACAACATTCTTTTATCCGTCGCTACGAAAATTCTTGGCATCTCTATTTACGGCGAACACGATTACTCGCACGCATATAAATCTCGTCTGGTCCCAAATTCACCGCGAATGAAAACACGAGAAGGAAAACAATCGTTCCCATCGCCGAGTAAAATTAACCGATCGTCGATCGAGCGATAGCCTGTGGAGTCGGTGGAAATGAAACACTGGAAACGATTTAGTGGAATGGCGGTTCGGAAATGGAACGGAATAAAAAATCTTATTTCACGGAGCGAAACTTTTCGACGATGTAAAGGAGTCACGAATATTTCGGTGCTACCGCTCGTAACTATGTTTCGAGTATTCTCTCGCGATCGAATAACTATTACGTAACACGGAGGTAACGAGAGTGCACGCGGGTCAATTTTTCCGCCGAATGTTTTCACCTCGGACGGCTCTCGCGCGAGCCGGAAGATACAGAGCCCTGGAAGTTTCCCATTCCTAGATTCCGACCAACGTTTCAGCTTTTGACACAGTTGCGTGGGATTCCTACGCGAGAAACCGAGAGCCCGATTACGTTCCCACCATTTCGAATTGACAATAGACGCAGACTCGAGGCGGTCAGAGACGAGGAGATTGCAAAGTACGCGTCCTCCAGTGGAGGAGAGAAGCGAGGTCTTTCGTCGACCCTTCCATTCGAAAGCGTGGTCGAATGGATCGTGGGTGAATTAGGTCAGAGGATCCCGAAGAGAACGGTCCGCCTCGAGGACCGAGCAGGAATATCGCGTTGCCAATCCCTGGACCCACACGGATAACGCTTTTACACCGATAAGCTTCTCGTTTCCCCATCTATCTCGGCCCTTCTGACTCGTGTATGTACACACGCGACCGCCGCCGCCACCGTGTGCCGGTGCTCGGTCGCGCGAATGTGTCCGTGTGAATGTAAACGCGCGCAAAATCGATTCGTATAATATGGTCACGTGGTGAGCGATTTTCGGTCGGCCTGATTACGCTTATTCAGCCACGTGACAGATTTCAAATTTACTTGATGCCAGCGGTGGCGACGGCGGTGACGGTGATGGCGACGGTGACGACGACTGCAACTGTGACTGGGACTGGGACCTTCGACTATATATACTCGTGGACACGGCCTGTATACACGGATCTACGAGTCCGAAGTGAAGCAAAGATGACGGAAAAAGATTTTCTCCTGTGACGTTACAGGATACTATTTCTACATCGGTTGAGACTATTCTATTTCGTAATCAATAGTTATAACTAAATTAGTATTGTTTGAACTGAAACAAGTTATAAGGAAATGATATTGCAATTCACATTTAATATTTCAAAATTACAATTTCCAGAATACGTGACGATATGTATTATTTAAAATTATAAGAGTTATAACGAAGAATTAATAAAGCATTTATCTTCAAAGCATTTATCTGAAGCCGTATCTATAGGTACATATACAGGGTGTTGTAAAGATGTTGGAGGTCCTTGAAAGGGGTGGTTCGGGGGGTGATTTGGAACAAATTTTTCCTTAGCGAAAATGTTGTCCGAGGGTTCGTTGAGGAGATATTCAGGCCAATCAGAGCGCGGCTGACTAACGCGTTGCCTATACTACTGCGGCTGACTAGCGCGAGCCTATTCTACTGCGGCCGCCTAGCGCGTGGCTATTCTACTGCGGCTGGCTAGCGCGTAGTATACTCACGCTCTCATTGTTCGAGCTTTTCTGTTAATATCTCTTCAAGTAACCCTCGGACAACGTTTTAGCTAAGGAAAAATTTGTTCCAAATCACCTCCCGAACCACCCCATCCAAGGAACTCCGTTTTGGGACACGCTGTACATGCAGCGGCGAGGCGATAGTTTCTTATCAGAGGTGTCGCAGGTGTAACAGCAGCTGCATCGTTACGACAAACGATGGACGCCGCTAGCGTGGGTTCGACTCATCGCCGATACACGGACGTCTTTCCGTTAACGCTCGTTGATATTTTCCGTCAGCTGTCGCTCATCGCGACGCAGTTGCCACTCGCGTTAAACAGCAGACTCGATTATCCCAACGGCGGAGTAGCTCTCGCGGAGTCTATTGTCGCGTCAGGCGATCCTGTAACGCGACCCAAGCTCACACCCTCCTGGTACGAATTCGATTACGGCTCGTTTTGAATATTTTTCCAGAGCTATTCCGAACGAGTTCAGCACTTTCGAGAAAATGGGATATTTTCTATGCCGTCGTCGAGGTTGATAACGGCGCGAATAGATCGACGTAACGCGATACCTCTGCGGCATGTATTCGGCATTCCGCGGGGGGCCCCAAGTTTCGGTTAACGAAAAATCGGAATTATCTCGCCTTTTCGACGATTTATAAAACGTACGTGGTTTGTTCTTTAACCATTTCGATCCAACTTTTTTCCGATTTTAAATTCCGTTCGTTCCTCGTTTAGAAATAAATTGTATTAAATTAGGGTTGCGTGCAAATCAAAGGTCATAGTCAGATAACGAGGGACAATTTGCCCCAGCGCAGGTGATGTCCACTTTTGTTCATATATGCTCCTATAAATCTTGTACCTTGTTCGAAGGCAATCAGAAATATTCACTGGGTCATTAAGTCAGTCCCATAAGTATTCGTGTACCCTCTGTGCCTATCGAAGAAATATGGCGTAAAAGCTACTATTTAATTTAGACATATTTCTTCGTAAATCAACTACGTATGTATATATTATAATAAAAAATTTATAACAGCGAAATTTCTGTCGTCTTGTAATGATAACAGTTATAATAATAACAGTTGGAAAGTAGGAAGACGCGAGGCATCTGGGTGGCCGCGCCGAAGGTGGGGCAGGGTATAAAATATTCACGAGTCACGTTTCGGTCGAAGATGGATTTCGTGTCGAAGGCGGTATCGATCGACGAGGAGGCGAGGGGGGTGGCGTCGATGGTGCGACGCGAAGGCGTTTGCCGAGATAAAAGCGATCGGAGGGAGAATCAAACTCGAGTAACCACAAATTACAAGTGGCAAGTAAAGAACGACGACGGATCCGGTCGACGACGTGGAAGGGCTCGTCGAAAGGCCGAGAACGAATGGAACGAACGAACGCGGTAACATCGCGAGGCAGTAGAACGAATCGAGAGAAAGAGGGAGAAAGGAACTTTAGGGAGAAAGAGTGGCTCGTTTTCGAGACGCCGCCCTTACATGCTTCATCAATCTTCGGTTCTCACGAGAGGACTAACGACGTCGCTGCCACAAGATAAACGGACTAGCTGCTGGGTTAATCTTGGTATTCCGAACGGCACGGTTATTATCGTGGAAACGGGAGAAAGAAAAGCTTTCGTCCGACCGCAGACTCGTCGATAGATATCGACCGATGGTTTCTCCCTTAGTCTAGAAATAAGTCGAATCGTTACCGTTCCGGTGGATCGAGCGAAACCAAACTTCGCATTGGCTAATTTCTTGCTCGACGACTCTGTTCAATTTTACGTTGATCGCTCTAGAATGAATTGAGAAACAAATGATTCGTAGTCTTTGATGTCAATAATTTACTAGATATATTTGGTTCTATTACAAAGGCTCGGATATACGAAGTAGAATAACGTCGAGAACGTTTCGACGAGTGACTCTCGAGTCACACACACGTACACACACACACACGCTCTCTCTCTCACTCTCTCGTTACGCTTGCCGAGGAAATTCGTAGAATCGACATTGTGTTGTTACTTTCGGAGAAGCGTTTCTGCAATGGTCGTCTTAGACAAAGCACCCAGCTCAGAGCTTTACATACTCAGCGAGAAGAGGAGATAAAGGAAAACAAATAAATGCCTACAGATTCGTTCCGAACTCGGACTAATGTAAGAAACGAACTATAAAAAATTCGTGAAAGGCGGTTGGGAGGACGCGAAAAGTGAGATGCAAATCTCGGCGTCCAAGTGCGAACTGTGTTCCTTTGTTCGATCGTGGAACGGAGATAGATAGCAAAGGAATGTAAAACGAGCGACTGTAAGTAGTGCAGTACTGCGATTCGATCCGACTCCCATCGACTCCACTCGGCCCGAAGGATACTCGAGACGTGCTCTCGCTTCGCGTCGAGCTACGGTCAGGATAGATGAATTCGGGACTCGGGCTTTACAGGCGGTTTCGGTCGATAATACGACCCCTCGAATCGGATCTACTCACGTTGCTACTACGAACCGTTGCCGAGGGCGGGGGCGGGTGGCAAAATGTTTATCGACTATGAAATCACGACAGTCGGATAAAAATCACGTCGATAGGTCAAACGTGTTCGATAGTTTACGCGAACGACGAAACAGCGATAACTCGAGTAACACCCCTGGCCGAAACAAGTTCAAGTTCCGTACTACTCGATCGATCGTAAAGCGGGCGAGTTACGATACAAACGACGGTTTTACCAAGGACAACCGCGACGATAGGTTTCGTGAAAATTTCACTCGTCATCCTGCTCGACGGCTCAACTTTTCAAAACACACCAGCCACTGCATGGAATTACAGAGTGAAAACTAGTTAGCCGAGCGCGATCAACGCGTAACTCGCGCCTCGTCGCAACGGTTCAATGTTCTCCCGTTTAATCTCACGCGCAGCTTTCGAACTCGTGCCACTCGGTTCTCCACTCGGCTCGGATTCCGCGTAGTTCTACGAATTCACCGCAATTAACAGAGTCAATCGAACGTGCAGCGACGATGGAGCCTCGGTTTTATTCGAAAATAATTGAAACGGATAGCCGTGCAAAGGAGGCGGTTACATTTTCCTAACGGTTAGCGACAACTTCGGTCGACGAAATTTGCGATGCTATTTGCAGAGTATGATTTTCAAGGCATTCGAGATGCTTTATTCACGGGCAATATCACCTTGATATCAAACGCAATAACGAAGAAATAATAATCAGAAAAATGGAGACAAGCACAGCATATCGTTATGCAACATGTTCGGGTAGATTTTTGAATGCTGTTTGTATAACTAAACATGTTTATGTTGAAACGCGATGTAGACGGATGTAGACGGAATCGAGGAAGTGACACAAGTGACACACATACAACACGCGACGAAGCGCTACAGACGATAGTCGACACGTGTTTCTAAAGCCGTGTTTACCGACACGTGTACGGTACGAAAAATCTTGCTCGACTGTTGGGTCAAACCGGCAGCTCAGCACCTCTACGTCGCCGATTGAAGCCCTCGTGTCATTAGTCGATAGACATCGCATGATCGATTACGGCCAATGGCACGAGAACACGTAATTAGAAAGAATGTATGCTTTTGCGAGTCTGCCGCTGTGGCTCTGAGACCTTTCAGGATATTTCAACGACGGAATACGTACGAAACAAATTTGTTCGTACACAGTCGGTGTAATAAATATACGAATCTGACTCGAGATGAAAATTTTACGTCGAATTTGAAAATCACGAGGTAACTGTAATCTTGCAACAGCATCGTAGCAATATTAACATCCATTGGGATAATCGAATCGAATCCTGCACCGTTAAAATTCTTTTCGTTTCCTCCTTGGGCGTTATCCTCGATCGAGCAGATTATGTTGGCTGGCGTCTAGACCGGGATAAAAACCGCATCGAGGCGCACGGGACAGAAAAAGAACAGGACAGGCCGAATAACTGTTGAACCGAAGACGAAGATCATCGGCTCGCCCGACCGTCGATAGATAAATCAGGAATTCTTCGTCGAGGCAATCTCTCGATTTTCCGCACATTCGATACAGCCGCGACCGACCGACCCCACCTTGATTTTTAGGGTACCGTCGACCGAGTCTAGAAACAGCGAAAGAAAAACGAACGGGACGCGGAATTTCCCAGAGAACCATTTCGAGATTACGAAGTATCGCTCGAGTCGATCTATCGTACATTAGACGATACACGGACGAATCTTTCTTTTTCTTCTTCGCTTTATTATCGAGCTAACCGTCGCGCTGGTCGCAATTTTATCTTGAAATCGAGTCGAGAATTTTTAATTCGAACGGCGACGCATTTCCATCAGAAATTGCGCGAACGGATTTCGCTGCTAAACCAAAGTCCAGGCGCTCCGAAACAGAGGACGAAGTCTTTGGAAATTATTCATTCGCTGCTTCCGTTGTACACGCTTCTCCGTAGAGCAATTTCGTCTATTTATAAAGGACAACAGGATTCCCCGATCCTGCTGCACCATCTTCCTTGGATTGCGAATCGGTAGAGGTACGTTTCCTTCTATTTGCCGAGAGAATGGGAGAGAGAGAGAGAGTCGAGAGAAAATGTTGGCCGGTGAATCGATCGTGCGACACCTAACGAACGACTTATGGACGCATTATACGTCGCCTAAATGTACGAATACGTCTTCCGTCTTCAAGGAAACGTAACACTCGTTCGGGAAATTATTTAAACGGTTACGGATCTTACGATCGAAGAGAAGCAACAAAGATTGGCTCTGCTTTTGTCGTTGCGACGTCAAAGTGTCTTTCGCAAAGACGAATTTGACGTAGCGCCAGCGACCGCGACGTAGCAATATCCTCCAGCCGACGTCGAACTATCCAAGTGAAACGCGCGCTGTGCGAAGCGCGTGCCTCGTTCGACGTTATCGCGTATAAAAATTGGCCTGGGAAACGTCGAAGAAAAGCCGCGTTAATCGCGCGTTGTTAATCAAGACGATAACTATCGACGATCGACAAAGAAGCACAAGACGTAGTCCGCTTAACGAGATTGATCGCTGTTCGGTTCGACGCGTACGCTCGAAAAATTCATCAAGGACGAATAAAATTACCGGGACTCCTCTCGTCCCGTTAATTAAGGTGACGAGGCACTGCGGTAATAATTATCGCATCCGCCGATAAAGTTAATCGGACCGCGGGAAAAAAAAGTGGGCGGCAATTGCCAATTGAAACGAAAGGGAGCATCGATCGAACGCGACACGGATTCAACCAAGACAAATTGATTCGCGTGCCGCGTGACGTTCGATCTCGCGGAAGAGATGCAGGATTCGGATCGATGGGGATCGAGAAAAGAACGGAGGCGACAACAGATTAATATTGAAATTAATGTATCCTCGGAAAGAATACACGGCGAGTCGGTCGATTCCGAGTACTCGTGGTAATCGCGACGTAAAATCCTTAAACACGTGGCTCGAAGGTTCCATAGACGGGAATCATGGAACTCGAAATTTAAGACGTTCGGCTAACAATCGTATTCGCTCGCGTTCCGACTCGTCGAAACTCTTCGAGCCGTAAGTTCCGGAAGTCGCTGCAGCCGCCTTTGTCCCAGTCATTGTTCCCTTGGAAGCCTCCTTCCTCGACAGATTCGAGAACTTTGAAGAATATTCCAAGCAGCGACCCGGAAAATTCAATCGTTTCGATCGTGTCAGCTTCGCGCGAAGAATATATCAGGTCATCCTATAAGTAATGCAATTCTCCCGTCGTTCGATAAACTGCAACGAAATTGGACTCAACGTGATGTAGTAGTCCCACTCTCGCAATAAAGCAAACTATCGCGTGCATTTAATATATTTAATGTACTTAAACAGATCGAATGTATATTTAAGATCTGGTTCAGAAACGCAAGATACACTTAACGGAAATTTATTAAAGTAACACGTGGTTCACGCAGCGAACGTTCCTGCGCGACTATGCGAAACGTTCGAACTGATCTCTTATCGTCGATCGGCGCTCATTCCCGATCATCGGAAACCTCCGCCGAACGCAATGGAACACAACGCGGCTCTGTTTAGCGCGTGAAACATTCCATGCTTAAGCCGATCGAGGCGTTTCGTATCGATAGAAGAGAAGTAATACCGGACGGTGATACGCGGAGTCGTACAAATTGAGAGTTATGCCATTTCCCGCGCGTGCAGGATCGCGCGAACGCAGATCTGCTCGTTTCGAATGGACGCGTCCGCGCATGCAATACGTGTCGGTTGATCCGGAAAACCGTACGTCTTGCGACCGACGAGCAAGATATTGCGTTTCGAGGAGATTCTGCTACAACGGATCGAGATCTTTCACCTTTAAACTGGCAACGCTGCCGGCAAAATGTTCCTCTGCATTTTCAAATCGTTCGCCTTCGCGAAACGAGGAATAAACTTATCCGATTGTTCACTTTACGGAATATTAGAATCGGATACGTACGCATTCTTGCGAATATGTAGTCGGGAACGACGATAATTGGAACAGGTGTGTGACAGGGATTTTCACCGAGGAATTAACCCTTCGAGTGCCAAGGAGCGATATATCCATACACTTGCAAAAAGGGCCAAGTATTTAAAGGGAATCTTTAAATATATGGGTTAAATATTTAGATTTATTTGTGTATTTTAATTTTATTTCAAATACCGTAATGCGTTAAGGTAATTACGTAAAATTGTCTAGAATTTCTCGGATATGTATGATATGTGTAAAATTTCCTCTGGGACTCAAAGGGTGAAATGTAAATAAATTCTGAAGGTAAAGCGTCCGTAAGAAATTCATCTGGACAGGATTGGTCAATTCTGAGATCGCAGGTCCCAGAAGTGAGTGCTACCACTCGGTGAAAATCCCTGTTGGATTACACCATTTCTATTTATATAGAAAAAAGATTTATGAATTTTCACGATTATTAGTCTGCCAGTCAACGCGTTAAGGCGACCTCGAAGGAAGGCCGATCCTCTTAGATCCAGGCTGGTAGAAGTCGTTCGGAAGATGCTCCCGCGAAGCGAGCGATCTGTTCCCGCTTAAGTATTAATTTGTTGCGAACCATTAACGTTGGGAATAAGACATCCGTCTCCGCATTCTGGGTAGCTCGAATGGAAAATGAGCACGCATTCCTTACGTAAACTATCTTGAGATACACGATGTAACTTTGGTCAAAACAGTTCGCCGCGAGCGTCGAGAATGTCGTTTATAATGAAAACGTCTCGTGATCCAAATTTATCTCTGCACGTTTGATCTCGCGATGGAAATATTACGGCAAACTGGAAAATCACGAGTGTAACTCGTGATGAAAATTTTACATCAAACTTGAAACTCAACAATTTGAC
>NC_071977.1:29810464-29848572 GCF_026283585.1 Hylaeus volcanicus
CTCGTGATGAAAATTTTACATCAAACTTGAAACTCAACAATTTGACTCGCGATGGAAATATTACGGCAAACTGGAAAATCACGAGTGTAACTCGTTATTAAATTAAGCGCGAGCATTCGAGCGCACGGGTTTGGCACGACTTTTTCCGAGTTTCAGCGCAGTGGTCGAATAAATAAATAAACGGGAACCGGTAATCGCGAAACGGGTCGCCGAGAAGGAGAGTCGCGAAACATCGAACACGAGGAAGCTGGGAAAGCGGAAAGCTGTCGGCTCGAATCGAAGCGTATCTTTCCGACAGACCCATTGAAGAAACTCGGGATTCCGGAGAAGATCCGTACCGTCCAAGAGGAGCGGAGGCTTCGGAATTTTTGAATCGAGCTCAAAGTTTATCGACGTCGAACCGGAGGACCGTTGAATGCGGTGACATCCGTAGCGAGACGTTTCCTGGCACGGAGTCAAAACTTTCAGATCCACGGAAGGACAACACCGGAGTGCAAACGTATAAGAAAGATTCGTTTCATTTGGCGTTCGCCCCGTGTGAATTTGAAACTCGGACGGCATACGAATTGGGAGGAATGGTGGTACTCGTGTTTTCGCCGTGTCAAGGTCGAAAGAATAAAACACTAGATCGTGTAAGAGAATGCTGTCGATGTATAGAAGTGGCGCGTGGCGACGCTAGCTAGTTTTTAAGGTGTGATATTTGAGAGAAGGGAGTGAATGGGATCGAAGCGAGAAAGTATGTTCGGATATAAAGTAATCTGTAAGAAAAAAGAAAGTGTAAACAAAAATGTGATGTAATCAACTAGAGAAAGTATCAGTGAAATAGTTTTGTTTCTGTATAATACTGATCACTTTAATAAATAACTGAACCGAACTGTGTGGCGACGCGCTGTCTCGCGATGACAAAAGAAACATTCGTTGTATTGACTTCGAGGCGAATGGTCGACCTTCCTCGCAGATTCTATTATCTACTAATCATTATATTACTAGCCATTGAATTAGTTTGTTACAAACGGAAAGGAATTTTCTTCTGATTACCCGGAATCGTGCGTCGATATATTTTCAGCTTAATTTCAGCACGAACGTTCGTTTCGCATTTGGAAACTTTAAATTTGTTTCGCGAAGAAATCCGCGCCGGGCGCGATGAAAAATACGTTTTCGATTGTTAGAGAGGAGTCGTCTAGGGAACGGTGTCTCGCCATACGTCGACGGGGCCGTTTCCAATTTTTAGACAAGATCGAACTTCGAGGACTGTCTTTCCGAGAGAAATCCGCATGCTCTACACAGACCAAGGATGTTTCCAATTTTTCCAACGAAAAGAAGTTTAAAGTCGCTTGGAAGGTATCCAATACTAGTACCACCCTGTCCCATTTCAGTGTTATCAACAAAGCAGCCGAGCAAACGATACTTCTTTTCCATCACGGTTCCCGGCACGCCCTCTGCTGCTCAACCCTCGCTCCGGCAATTCTCCTTTTCTATCGAATAAACAGACTAAGAATAAACACGCCCGCAGCCAAAGGGAAGATTTAATTTATCGAGAGAAAGAAAGGAAGAAGTTGTCGTCGAGTACCGTAGCTTTCCGTGGCTCTTTAATTTGTAGTCACCTCCCTCTTCACTCTTGAGAGGGGGGTGACTACCATTCGACGAATCTCCGTGGAGGAAGATGTAGTACGATATTTTCCCGTAGGAAGTATTTTCGCGTATGTCTGGCGGGGTTCCGTCGCAAACGTACAATTTCGACGCCTTCTTCCAGAGACAGACAAAATTTTTCATGTCGGAACAAGGGAGGTCCGATGGAAGGAAAGAAGGTCTCCGTCGCGACACGGAAGAAAAATATCTGTCTGCGTAATATCGAACCGATACCGTGGAATAACTTTCACCGGCTCGCGGTGCCTGGTCCGAATAATCGCGTTCCTGTCGCCGGGAACAAGAGGCGAAGGAACTCTTATCGGGAGTAATACGAGGGATGTTCTCCTCGTTCCACGAACAAACGGGTACCGGGCGATTACCTAGCTTCTCGAATTGCGCGAGAAGAAGAGGATTTAGATAGCCGCGCGAGAGAAACTTACTGCCGCGTAATTCGCGAATATACGCGAATGATATCGAAAGATACGAACGCGAGGAGAGGTATCGTACGCTCGTTCGTGCGTCGTCGTCGGTTCGCGAGCTTCGATTTCACTGTCCGCGTGGTGGGACAATGACCCACCGGTGATGCAAGCCGGCGTCAACGTGTTAACGGGTTTGGTCTAGTCAGCGGGGTGAAAAAATGGGTATTTTAAATAACATTTTGGTTTTTTTAGAGTAGTTTAATATATTTTATAAAAGAAACTAAGGAAATGCAAAAGAAAATCCTGCCTCGACCTAACCCCTCGACAACGTTGCGTTATTTCGCGGTAACGCGCCTACCGAGACTGAAACGCTCGATTGCGTTTCGCGTATTCGTTCGCGTTCGCTCGGTGGCCTGGAGGGGTCATAGGGTCGCGATGAATGATTCCGTCGAGTGGCCAGTGGCGTTCGCGGGATACACGGCAAATGTATTCGTTCAGTCCTCGAAAGCGTTCATAATAGCGTGGCTGGAATGAATTCATCTAGCAGTTACGAGTATACATTGTCGCGTTTTCGTTGAGCATTCGTCAGAGTTTCGCAACGGCCGAGCACTCGAATCCATGGTACGTGCGCGTATGGAAACTAGACGTTTGTCGCTTGGCGTCGATCGATGTTGAGCTCCTTGCAATCTAATCCAGAGAATATCCGTCCGTTGTTAAATGTAACGAAAACGTTGGATAACATAAATACGAAATTGTCGCTACGGTCGTTCGTTCGCATTCGTTCCATCTTCTTGGAGAGTAGGAAATTCGTCGTAGGGAGCGAACGTATTAGGGGAACCGGAAAGTAACTTCAGATGAATAAATTTATAACAAGTTTTTGTTTTTAATCGATTGTGTAATCGCCCTCGTTATCGACAACCTTCTGCCATCTACTGTGCAAATTTTCAATACTTGATCCATAAAATTCAATTGGTATACCGGATGATCTGATAAATGACAAACATGACATTCGCAGAAAAGACGTCACTTTCTGGTCTCCCTAATAATTTAACACGTTCACGCCGGCGTGTACCACCGGTGGCTCGCGCTCGCGTGTCTAACAGATGGCGTGTACCACCGCGCCGTCCCGTGGCGAGAAACGTAAACAGCAAGGCACCGGCGTGAACGCGTTAACGTAATTCGAGAATATCGACAAACTCGTGAACTGGAGCGAGCGCGGACCGCGACAGGTTATACGAAAGGAAAGTAATATGTAGCCGGTGATAACGCGGACGAGTTTCGGGAAAGTCTACAAGTTAAATCCCGGCTGATCCTAACACGTCAGGTTTCTGGCCGGATAAAAGTGTCGGGCACGGGGATGCGGTGATCCACTCGGGCACGTAGAACCATGCACGCGCGCGTTAAAGTCCGTACGTTGCAATCACGGACAGGATTAAGATTTTCCAAAGCTCTGGTCTATAGGTATTTCGAGCAGTCTCTGGAGACACTTGTTTCAATGAGGAAAAAAATGTCGAGGAACGAAATGAATCAAAATAAATCGTGCGCACGAAATTCGAATAGAGCGTTTAAAAGTATCAGGTTGTCCCAAAAGTTTCTTTCGCTTTATTGATAAGTAATGCACGCACAATATTTGATGTTTTATGTTATATTACTGAATTGTGCACGATTCATTTTGCTCCGTTACTGTTACAACATGAACGTCTATGAAATTAGATCGTCTATTTATATCGGGCTGTCTGGAAAGTCCATGGCGATTCTTACTAGATGGTACAGGTCTGAATATGTCGGAATGGCTGAATGTGTTTTGAATTTCTTAAAAGGTGGAAAAGTTGTGGAACAAAATGATACATATACAATTCGATAAATATACATGAAAATTCAAATATGCCTTTGAATTTTTCTTAAAAATAGGCACGAACTTCCCGGACAACCCAATATAAACACGATCACATAAAATAATTGAGTGCAACTCGCGAAAGAAACTTTCGGGACAGCCTGATATTATTTCTGTTTTCTTCGAATCGTTGGATACGCGCGTGTTCTCAGTTAATAAAATGTTAATAAAAAGATGATAAGAGAAGAAAAGAAGATCTCCTCTTCGAGGAGAGATCTGTAGGTCCTTATCCCGCGACGAGACGGAAGGGGATCGAGATGCTCGAAGCTTGAACGTGTACGTCGGCCAGCATGGCGCGACGTCGAAACTGAAAGAGAAACAGAAGGAGCGATGGAGGCAGAGAAGAGCGAAAAGTAAGCAGAAAAACCGATAGTTGTCAGGGAAACGAAGGAAATCTGCATTTTGTCAAACTGTCGCCGGAAAGTTCGTGGCTACGCCGCCTTTCGAGGCGACCGACGCGACGCGACAAGGGTAAAAAGGTGAGGATGAAGGGGAGCGAAGCAACGGAGAACGAGGTACCCTTGGAAGCTGGGGAGGCAGGGGATGGTCGAGATGAGGATGGAGAAAGGAAGGAGAAGGAGCCACGGCCGGCCTCCGAGAAGGAAGTGAGAAAGTTTTGGAGTAACTCTCGGCCGTGCTGTTATCTAAACCCTTCGCGTACCTCTTGAGTAGTTTGGGGATGAAGGGGAATACTTTCTCCTTCGCGTTACGACGGGAATATCCGTCGTATTACTTTCGATAACGATCCCTGTGACGGTATCTTTACCCTTCGTATCCGACGACGACGACGACGACGACGACAGCTTTTTCAAAGACGACGGACCCTGTCGCGTCTCGTAGAATTATGCGCCGCGCAATTTCCAGAGAAAGTAAGAAGAATTGTAAACCGGGTGCAATTAACAAGCGGTCACAGACGAGTGTCGCTGTGAATGTCGCTGTGAATGTCGCTTTACTTTACCTACAAGCATTTTATTTATAAAACTTCGAGTTCTAAGGAAACGGAACTCGAACGAACCTCATCGCTGGTTGATTTCCTCCGCTGGAGGGGTTTCGTCATCTGGTGGTGACCAAGTCACCTCTCGAGTGCAAACAGCACGGTGTCAACGGCGTGGCGAATCATCGCGTCCGGATGTCGATCAACGAATAAATTAGCGATGTCGGTGGTCTGTACGTTGCTCGAAATAATACGATACTTCTGTCAAAGTCGTATACCCTTTTCCTAGAGGGAACGCTTCGAAGGTAGTTTAGGTTAAGCCTCGGCTGACGGTTTTAAAGCCAGCTGGAAAAAGATGCCTCCGTGAAGTATCTCCTTTTCACGCTGGATAAATCTCGCGTGCGACAACCTTTCTGAAAAGAGATAAGCGGGGGTGGGACTTTTTTTTCTCGCAGCTCGGTCGTCGTCGTCGTCGTCGGACAGTGCAACTTCTCACCTCACCCTTTGCCCGATCTCTCTCTCTCTCTCCTTCGTCGCCGCACCTCATAAATAATAAATGGCTAAATGGGGATCCGGCAGACGGGTAGTACATTTAGTTCCATCTCAACCGGCCGGATGTAAAGCGTTCCCACCCTCTATGGAACGAGAATATTCGCGCGCAAATGTCGCTCGCAACGTGACGGAGGAGACGACTCGAGTTCTTTCCGAGACCTCCAGGCACCACCTCTGCCCGTCGTTCTTATGTTCGGATGTGCAAGGTGTCCCGTAACTGCTGATTCTACGTAAAAAATTGAATCGAAAATGTAGAATAAAATTTGTTCGTGCGACGCTCTGTTTTAGAAAAAAAAAAATAAATTTGGAAATATGTCCCGATTGCTACGAGTCGTCGTGCTCGCAGTATTTCGGTCAACAACAGCATCGACGGACATTTTTCGCTTCGCTCGCTACAAGAATCTCAAGCGTATTCGATCGAAGAAGATAAGCAGTGGAGTACGGTGGATAAATAAGCGATACGGCGGGAGGCATTCGCATTTATTTACTACTTATGTGCAAACAGATGTAAGGCGACTCGTGTTTGGACAGACGGAATAAAACGGGGAGATAGACAACGGATGAAGAAAGTACAAAATACGGTCGAATAAACGCGTATTGGTATCGGATGTTACGTAGGTTGGTATGTTCCCGAGGATCCATGCTACCGATCTTAGGTAGCGTAGGTTACGTAGAGTGAAAACTGGATATGTGCAAGAAAATCGGGATCCAAACATTGCAGTTATCCGGTCGAGGTTTCTATTCTGTGTTTATGTTTGGCGGGAACGTAGAAAAGGACACGGAGCGAGAGAGAAAGAGGTCAGGGGACAAACAAGCAGTCGGCAGAAGCGTTATCAATCGGTTAGGATCATATTGGGTTGTCCAGAAAGTTCGTGCCAACTTCTAAGAAAAATTCAAAGGCTCATTTGAAATTTGATATATATTTATTGAATTATATAAGTACCATATTGTTCCACAAGCTTTTCACCTTTCAAGGGATGTACATTTATTATTTGTTTTCAATCATTTCAATATACATATTCACCTGTACCACCTTCCAAAAATCGGTACTTTCCAGACAAACCAATATTACTCTGCTCGCTCGGTCGTCGAGAGGGAATCTTGCATTTATCCAGTTTTTACTGTATATTGGTGCGGACGATTCGTTTGATAAACGCCAGCGAGAAGCATGACGCGTTTACATAATTCCAGTAATCGCCGAGAAGCCGCGATCGTCGATGTTTCGTGGCGGCGATTATCGTCGATCCGCGACACTTCTATTTGCAGTAAAAAGTAAAAGAAAAAAAGTGAAACGGGACAGTTATGCGAAATCGATGCTGTTCCAGCGATGTTTCCCTTGCTTCCGTTCTCTTTTATCCCCCTGGCGGTGTATCTTTTTTTCTCATTCGACCATCGACTCGGCCGATAAATCGCGAGTAATGGTAATCACGATTTCGGGGAGCGACTCGTTAGGAACGAGGCGTTTCCCCATCTTGGCTCAATACCTGTTTAAATTCGATTTCACGGACGTGTAATTCACTAAGATCGGGCTTCTCCTCGATCTCGGCTTTATAGAGTTGTAATTCGGAACGGACAGCGCGGAAAGCGTAGGTGGATAGCCGCCATCGTCGAACGCCATCGCTCTTCCCGGTCGAATTTGTTGGCCGCCGGGCGAACGGTAACAGCGAAGGTAGGAGAACACGAGGACCATCAGGTAATAAATCAGCTCTACCGCGCTGAGTAACGAGCCCCCGAGAAATAAGCCGATTATGCCGCCGAAAGACACTGCGAAAGAGATTCAGACTCAGCCGCGCTCGCTTTCCTTGCTTCTCTCGTTAATATGTTAATCCGTGAAAAATATGCGCCGGCTCGCGCGCGAGTTCTGGCGAGAGCACGAGCCCGAAGGTTCCGATTATCCGATCTAAATGGAACCAAACACTCTGAATTCTGAATTCGACGGTCGAATCGATTTCCCCGTCCGCGACGATTCTTCGCCGGTGCGAATTAATTCGTATCGGTTCGTCCCGCGTCGCTGCCTCTTAACCCGCTTTTCGTTAACACGGAAGAAAACTCTCCGCGAGAGCGTCCTTTGTTCGCGATGGCGCGACGCGGCAAAGAATTGCAAATCTCCCTTAATTCGGTCCCGTGGTTGCCCACCTCAGACGAGAGCGAAAAGATTTCCGTTACGGCCGACGTTCGCGTTAATCCGCAAAATGATTTTTCTACGATTCCTTTGGTTCTTCTCCTTTTAAACAACAAAAATAAGGTCGGTTTATACTATCCGCACAGAACCGGAACGTATCCGTTCAGCACCGATCAGTAAAAGTATTCTATAACGCAATTTGTATACAGGTGTTTATACATATCGTATCGTATCAGCACAGACACACACCTACCGACATATTCTCCTTCAACTTTTCTTCTTCTCAAGCACTTGTGCACACCAAAACGGCGGCATCTTTTTTTTACAAATTCTTTTTTTTTTACAAATTCGTCTGCATCTAATAGCACAGCTATTGCAGCCAAGTCTCGCATACTTTCATGCGAAAACATTTTTCCTATTTGTGCTATTACGTGCCTTTACGAAACGCTTTCTGTTAACTGACTGATCGTTACCACCGATCGACGAACGTATAATATAAACACTCGTGTCTGCGTCGGAATCGGAACGGAGCCGATACGGAACCGTTCCGGGTCTGTGCGGATAGTATAAATCGACCAATACTCGATCCAAGAATTCGGTGATCGTAAATCGATTACCGACGCCGGTGTACGTATCGTTGACACGTTAACTGCCGGATTAATAATAATAATAATACTTCATTTATTATGCCTTTGATATCAACTATGATAAAAAAAAAAAAATAAAAATAATAAAATAAAATAAAATAAAATTAGGAAAATGGAATCGTGAAAATTCTTACGAGGCTAAAATTTGGTACGTGTATAATTGGAGAATTCAGAGTCGAGCTCCATCGAGATCCACGGAAGCGAACGAAACGATAGGTTTCCGAGCAATTACCAAGGAAATGCAGGTTCGAATAAATCAGATCCATCTTGTACCGGAAGTTCGTCTGGCTGGAAAAGTGTACGTCCAGCGTGATGTCCTGCGATCGATAGGTTCGTACCGCGGCTAAATGCGGCGTGTAGATGTAATAGTCGCACGCCGGTGGACAGTCGCAGACCATGACTTCCTCGTCGATCGGCCCTTTTTCATCCGTGAACGCGTTGTCCTTGTAGAGATCTTGCATGGGTTACGAGATTATAAAGGGTGTCTCAGAATTGGTGTAAAAATCGGAAATGAGTGGTAGCTGAGACGATTCCGAACGACAATTTCCTTTGCAAACATGTCGGATGGTGCTTCGTTCTTGAATTATTAAGGAAAAACCATTCGACGTTTTTGCAAAGGAAATCGTGGTTCAGAATCGTCTCAGCTACCCCCATTTCCGGTTCTAGCACTAATTCTGGGACACTCTACACAAGTTTAACCGTCGACGGTGGGTGTATCGAGCGTAGATCGACGCTCGGTTCTCGAGCGTGCAACGCGAGTTACGAAACGCTTCGAAACGTTCGAAGAGGGTAGACCACCTAATAGCGTTCCTAATCGTCTCGTACTTGAACGCGTTGCACGCGTGCGAACTTGGAGTTTTCCGAGGGGCATTCCACCCGAATACCACGTACCGTTTCGTTATCCTTACCGTTGTGATCGATTAGGCAGAGGAAATCCTTAACGCCGCAATCACGCTGAGAAACTGAAAGAGAGAGAGACAATTCCTTGTATCGAGGTCCTCGTTCAACGCGAGAGGACGAGGTTGATTTATTCAAAGATACTCGTCTATTCGGTTTTCTACCAGGACAGCGAGATATTATTCATATCGCGAATTTGCTTATCAGAGTACTCGGTCTGCTACGAATAAATAGTTTATTATATACCCGATGGAAACAGGAACGACGGGTTGCAACCGCAGTGTTTGATGACGTGCTCCCTCTTGCACATAGACAGACAAGTCTCTTGAGTGTACAAACTGCCGGGAAGGTGTCGGCAAGGTGCCCTGCTCTCGCCCAGATCGTGAATAGATTGCGTGGCGAATCCAGAGATGCAGTCGAAGGACACCGTGGTTAGCGAGTTTATCGGGATCATTCGTCCGTTGGTGGGCCAAACTCGCGGATCCTCCAGTATGAATATAATGCTGTCAGCTTCGTCTGAAAAATTTCCACCAGGATTCCTCCGAACTCGTGCTACGGTAAAGACTGGATAAGTTCAGAAAATCGGGACCCAAACATCGCAGTTATCAGCCAAGGTTTCCATTCTGTGTGTAGATTTGACTCGAGTCGAGCGTTGAACGCAGAAAAGGACAGAGAGAGAAAGAGAAAGAGAAAGAGAAAGAAATTGGTTAGGATCGGTTAGGATCGTATTATACCGCTCGCTAGCCGAATTCGTGCCGAGCAGTTACGTTGCAGCGTTCCGTCGCGAGTCAGTCTCCGTTCCTTATTTTTCGCGTACTCACCGAAATCCGGAGGTTTGGTTACGTTCATGAAACGAACGGTGACCCTGAGGCCGCTCCAGGCGCCGAAGCTCGTTGCCCGACGCGGTCGTTCCTCGCGGTGTCCGTGATGCTTCCGTCGAACGGTCTTCTCGGCTAACTGCGAGTTGAAGGAGTAACAGAACCCGTACTCCGTCTTGTGCAGCTCGAATATCTCGCAGCAGTCTCGGTTCGAGTTGCGCCACCAGCAGTCGGTGAAAAGCTGCTCGCAATTCGGCACCACTTGCAGCAACGCGTCCGTCACGTTCACGTCTGCCGCGGCGAGACCGGGCGACAGGACGAACCGGGACAAGCGAAATCGTACGAGTTATTTTCGAACGATGTGCTCGCCGGTATGGCGGAAAGATGCGCCGGAATCTGGTTATGGAAATGCGCGACCCCGTATTCTACGGAGATTTTTATTATTCTCATTCGCTAGCGATCGCGATTCCGTCTGCTTTTCAATCGCAGGAATTTTTATTTATTCCTCGAACGAACGATCGCGGCATTACGCTTCTCCTCCCGAGGAACGTTTCGACGACGTTCGCGCGACGATGTTCCGTCGTTCAGCTCCTCGGCTGGGAAACGTTTAACACGTCGCCGCGTCACTCGGAAATGGGTGATAGGGCTTTCTACTATGGAACTAAATAACATCATTTCGAAAGCAAGGTTTCGCGAGTTTCGGATAACGTTATAGACTGCGGATTTTTATGCATTTATAAGAAATTGGAACGCGCAAGGAATTACAAAATGCTCGCAGTATGCAATAATATAAGAAAAAAGAGTCGTTTGTCTCGAAACAAACTTTGATTCTCGTAGAAATATTCAAAGATATTCCCGTGGCGATGTACGTGTTAATAAGAGAGATGCTATAATGCTACGCAAATGGACAGACTCGAATGAAACCCACGTCGAATATTCGCGGCGATACCTACGCAGTATGCAATAATATAAGAAAAAAGAGTCGTTTGTCTCGAAACAAACTTTGATTCTCGTAGAAATATTCAAAGATATTCCCGTGGCGATGTACGTGTTAATAAGAGAGACGCTATAATGCTACGCAAATGGACAGACGCGAATGAAACCCACGTCGAATATTCGCGGCGATACCTACCCATCAGTCCGTCGAGTCTGACGCGTTTCAAAAAGTCTAGTCGATGAAAATCACCGAAGCTGAGGACCGAGAGTCCAGCGAGAAAGTCGCGGAAAGTTTGCAGCGTCTGTTGGTCGGTGGTGTTGGAAAATATCTGTTTCTCGAGGTCCACGGCTTTGTCCCAGTCGACGCGGTTGTTCGGGCAAAGGGTGACGCTCGGAAACGGAAGGCTGGAAATTCTGTGATTCATCGACTCGATACCGATGGACGTCGGGGCTGCCTGAAAACGATTCAACGCGCGTATGACGCATTAACCGAGGCTGCCCTGGCCGGATTTCGATTCTCGAATACATATTCAGATTCTCTGCTGCGCGCCGGCGGTGGCACGATGCTCGGGGCGTCGGCCAAATGAATATTCTAAATATATAATCGACCGCGCGTACCTGTAATCGAATAACAAATCGCGTTTGCACGCGGAAACGCTTCGCGTCGAGCGTGTTCGTCGAAAAAAACGATCGACGAGTACAGTAACGAGCCTCGTTACATCAGATCAGAGAACATCAGATACTCATTGGTTACGAAGATTCTTTCGATATATGTACTCAAAGAGACGAGCGGAGAAATTTACCGCTGTAAACGATCGAGAAGACGAAAAGTCTCGAACGATAATACTGCGTAGCGTATATGGCGCATTCCAAGACATTTCGACCACTTTTGGACACGAACGTTTTTGATTTGGTTGAAATTTTTTTTATATTATAGTACCCTCTTGAATACCTTTTTGTGAATTTTTGTAGATTTTTGTACCGAACCAAAAAAAAGTTATGAATTTAAAAAAAAAAAATCGTTGTTTTTCTTTTCAAATAGCTCTGGCAAAAATTGACCAAATTAGACGTTTTTTTTCTTCAAATTGTCCGTTTCTGGATGAACTTTACGAAAAAAATACAAAACAAAATATTTGAATACTGCTATACGGTTTTTTGATTTCTCCGAAGAAAACTTAAATTCCTCAAATTTCGAAACTATTCATTGTTTTCTTCCCCCGAAAAACTGATTTTTCCCCATTTTATGAAGCAAGTCCCATCATGGACCCGACTATTTTCTAATTTTTTTTTTTTTTTCAGTCCAATGAAAAATGGTCGAAACGGCTTGGAATGGTTTATATAGATAGACGATGACAATCGGATGACGAGTTCGCGAGACGCGTCGAGATATCGAATCGTTGGTTACCTGAAGCTTGGAAGCAACGTAGTAAATGACGGAGGCTGCGACGGCCGCGTGGACCGCGAACACGGCGAACCAGAGCGATCTCTCGATCTTGTGGAGACGCGGATCGACGACGTATCTGAGCCCGTGGAACGAGGCGCTCGCGCAGTAACGTCGAACGGTGGAAAGCAGCGTCTCGCGTCGCTCGATCTTTCTCGATCGGTTCTTCCATGGGTTCGGTTTGGCCCGCGCGAACATGTTTTTCTCGGATCTCTTTAAAATCATCGGTCGCGGCGTGGTCCTTTAGCGAAGACGGCGTCCCCGGCGCTCCTCTATTTTTCCCTTTATCATTCAAATTTCCAGACCGAGCCCGCTTTGTTAAATTTCACGAATATCTTCCTCCCGGCGCTCGACCAAGGAACCTTTGTTCTCCGAGCGCGCCGAACGAACGGAACTCCCCTGTTTCTGCAAACTCGCTGGATAATTATTATCGAACTTCTGTTCTTTGACGCTGGCTGCGAGAACCGGGTTTCCCAGTTCCGAGAGTCGGACGGAGAAGTCCACGCTCTGGCTGAAACACGACAGGTACTTTGTAACACCGAAACCCGATGCGCCGTTCGAATCGGAACGAAACGAACGCTCGCGATCATTTCGTCGGACGTCTTTGGAGAAAACTGTGGGAAAACTTTTTTTTTGTACGAAACGCGAGTAACGCTTGAACTTTTAATCGGTGATCTGTAATTCGTGATCGATAATCGGTCGCGAATTCTGAACGAGTCGCATTTCGGTTGCACGGGTAAAAATTTATCGTCACGCGTTTCATCGGTCGATCCAAGGCTTCGAATTACGAAGCGATTATCTCGATTTCATCGGGCTTCCCGTTGCCAAAGACCGACAGACTAAATCCGTCGTAACGGCTTTACGCGTTAATTCGTTCGAAAAACGGTTCGACGAAATATCGAGCCCTCGGTGTTCGTCGATGGAACATACCGGAATCCCACGCGTTGGACAATTAACGGTTTGTTGTTTACGAGAGAAAGAAGCTATCCGTGATACTTCGGTGCCTAGAGAAACCTCGACGTTAGGCTACGTTGGTAAACACGTCCGATTGTATACGTGAGAGTGAGGGAATGAAAGAAGGAAGGGAGCGGGAGAGGCGAACGAGGCTCGCGACGTGTAATTAGATTTTGGAAATAATAGACATACAGTCAGTGTAATAAGTATTCGTACACGAACCAATTTCAAATAAATGGTTCCTGTATACTTATTACACTGACTGTAAGTTGTATCAAAGATAACGTGGTAAAGTGCGAGCGAGCTCTTAAATTCCTTTACGATTCATACTACTCGATATCTCGATTGTTTGGAAACGAATTCTTCGAAATTTGGAACTGCGTCACCTTTCCCAACGGTAAATTCAAACGTGCGTCTCAACCGTTCGGGCGCGGCAATAAACAATTTTTTTTTGCACCGTACCGACCATTCGTCACTCGTTGTCTCCTTGATGCGAGTCAGTCGGTTATTGTTCGCCATCGAATACAGTCGTGTATTGACTCGATACTTCTGACTCATCCTTGTTACGCATTTTTCTCTCGCTTTCGCGAAACTCGGTTCCGTTTCGTCGCGTTTCATCGACTCGCTTGGCGAACGATCCGCGCGTACCGTACAAAAATATCGAGCGGCATTCGCAACGAATCTGTTCCGCGAATGTGAAAGTGTGGATCTGTACTATTTTGTTTAAACGCGATCAGGTGCGATTACCGCGTGTCTTTCTCTTACGTAATCTCAAAGTTATTAAGTTATACTAATGCAATTACTTAATACGAGTTGCATTCGCAACGAATCTGTTCCGCGAATGCGAAAGTGTGGATCTGTACTATTTTGTTTAAACGCGATTAGGTGCGATTACCACGTGTCTTTCTCTTACGTAATCTCAAAGTTATTAAGTTATACAAATGCAATTACTTAATACGAGTTGCATTCGCAACGAATCTGTACCGCGAATGCGAAAGTGTGGATCTGTACTATTTTGTTTAAACGCGATTAGGTGCGATTACCACGTGTTTTTCTCCTACGTAATCTCAAAGTTATTAATAATATCGGTTTCTCTGTTCTTTTTCGCCGCGATATTTATTAACACCGTTCGGTAAAGAATCCGTTGTCGAAGGGTGACCACGAATAATCAATACAGTTTTCTTTGGTGGTATCGCGTTTACGATGCCCATACGCGTGCCCGATTGTCGTTACGACGGCAATCTACCCTGAAACTTTCTCCCCGCGGCCTGTAACGTTTATTCCTGATAATGCCTGATAGCGTGTAATTAGCGACCGGGGGAAGGGTGGAGGGTGTAGGAAGCGGGACGCACTCTGCGGCATTCGAAGCGATTATTGTTATCGGGCATCGAAGGAAAAAGCTCGCGAGTAATTTACGACGTTATTAATTTCCAGCGCGCCGCTCGCGGATTAAATTGACGTTGTTGTTATTTCGCTGGATTAAATAGTCTTCCAGGAACGCGACGAAAGTTCGCGCACGGTGACATCGCGTCTGAATGGTTTCGCGACTCCGTCTCGTTCGCGACAACGTTGCTCGACGACGATTAACGACGACGTCCGGAAGCCATTTTACGATTTCGCGACAGAACCGCGGGACAACGATCGAATGATTTATTAACGCTAACGCGAATCAGGAAGTATTCCCGTCGGCGAACAGGATATCGATAATTGCCTCTAGCATTGTTCGCCGAATCGATGCCGAAACGAATTTCATTTTCTCCTATTATCGGCGACGACATCGCGCGTTATCGATTACGCGTTACCGGCGTGTTATTATTATAAGTTAGTTGGGCGGTATTTATTAACGCGGTCGAAATAACCAGCCGGCACCGCGTGTCCGTTCGAATCAGTTATAACGCTCCCTCGAATTTTATCCGACGATTTCACGCGCGACGTTACCTCGACTCTTTCGTTATTTTAGATTAACGTTCCTCGAGGCGATGCTGGACCCACCTCGCGAATCGCACTTTCTCGTTTCGCGTGTTCGGATCCTAAACTCGGGAAAGATCAGCGGTCGGAAATTTTCGACGCAACAAACGGCACCGATATTGGTTCGTCGTCCCAGCACCGGCACCGGAAAGGAAACTCGATTACCGCCAGACACGATTACACGAATAAATGATTCACGTCCATCAAACGTCGCTCCCGCTCCATTGGATTACAGCTTTCAATTATTCGCTTCTACGAAAGGATATGTTCATGAACGTCGGATGCAGCTTTCCGGTAAGTAATCCACGATCATATGCTACGTACTATTTCGAACGACGTTAACGTAATTTCTGTCGCGACTCTATGAATATTGATTCTTCTTCTTGTTCTTAGAACTCGTTGTTCATTGATCATGCATACCATTCTTTCTTTGGATATCTTGCCGTTATTTCGATCCCAAGAAACTTCAAAAACTTCTCTCGATCGTTCTTCGATTAAATATGAATCATACGAATCTATTTCGATTAAAATTTACCGCACCGGTTCTATGAAAGACGATATCAACATTGTGCAATTTTTACGCAGGCCCTTACAGTACATACAGATTTTCACATGAATTTTTTCAATTTAGACGTATCGAAGAGATTTGTTGTAAATTCGATATGTTATCAAAAACCGATATTGTAGAAATAATTGGCCACGCTGTTACCGAGACATAAACTCGTTACAATAATTCGTTAAAATCTGAAATTCTACGCTTAACGTACGCAAAATTCTCAATTATCGAAAGCAGAGAAATCGATCGTATTATTTGTCAACGAATAGTGGCAATTGGCTAGGAAGTATCGTGAATGGCAAGAAGTTGAGTAATACGAACGATCGAGAGCGTTGTCGGTACGAACGTCCGCGTTCGTTGACTCGATTCGATTTCCTCTTCTCGTATCTGGTTCGGCATCGTTCCGAATCGTTGTAAAATCCGAGGACGATGGCGCGGAACGACCGACCGCGACGCGGCGTGGAAATCAATTACTTTAATGAAAATATTTGAACTGGCGGAACGCCGGGTCGAGGATGAAATTTAAAGCGACGCGTTCTTCTCGATGACACTGCACTTCGTCCGGAGAGGGAATCGCTAATGGAACCGCCGGAATATTAATAACGCGTGCCGAGCAACGATCCACCGCCACTCCCGCGTCGCAGTAGGTAATTCTTACCGGCGAACCGATTAATTTATCGCGGCTATACGACAATTTCGATTCGATTCCTCGATTCGGTTTTGCGATTAAGATAGTTTTCCCGTGGATTTATTTAATGGAGGCTTTTAACAAAACTTCGCTTGATTGCTCTTCGATTAAATACGAATCGTACGAGCCTATCTCGATTTAAATTGACCACACCAATTTCATGAAAAACGATATCACAATTTTAGAATTTTAGCACGGGTTCTTATGCGACGTGCGGATTTTCACGCGAATTTGATCTATTTAAATCGAAATGCAACGAAGGAACTCGCTGAAACGATATGTTATAAAAATGGATAATTATAAACCATTAGAAGAGAATAGCAAATCATTTTTCGAGTACCACGAATGTATGTGTAGATATGTTGATATATTACGGACGCGAGCGAGTGCAGTAAGGCTGTACTTTTACCAAATTTTCCAATCGATGGTATCCATGGTTTCAATCGGTGGCTCACGCTCGCTTGTCTATCATGGCGTGTACCACCGCGCCGCCCCACGTGTTAACCAAGATTCACGCGGTGTATCGTCGGAAACATAATCACGCTCCGTTTCGCGTATCCCCGGTGAAACCGGACGGTAATTTAAGCCGCAGAATGTTGTTTTTCCTCGGAGATGAAAAGTTTCCAGGTTCGCGTTTAACTCCATTCACGGTAATTCGAACTTCAATATTTGTCAAACCGAATTCGAAGTGGCGCGGGGCCGGCCGGTGAAATTTCCAGCCGAGCGCGAACAACGTTCGACGCGGTAAATTGACAGACAGCGTCGATCGCTCGTCACGAGCCATATTTCATTAAATATATTTTAATTCGAATTTCGGCGAGACGGGTTTACCGAAGATAAATATAACCGTTAAGTAATTTAATTTCTATTTGACGAGAAAAGTACGTCCGTTTTAACCGTAATTGAAAACAATCAGACGTCGTTTACTATCGAACCTACCGAATATAATATTTTCGTTGGTGCTTCGGTAGCTTTAACCTCTTGTTTCCGGTAGCGACGTAAAAGTACTCGAATCTCAATTTTCCATGATTTTACTAAAACGAACAGAAATTAAACGATCGATAAATTAACGTAGTTAATAATTAAATACGAAAGAGCTTTCGAAAAGCTACAAAATAACACTCGAGTATAAAGTAATTTTAATGACTTGAAAAAATTGCACAAACTGAAACAACGTAAAAAATGCAGGAATTCTTGAATTTTTAATTCTTGGCCTAATATCACGTTGTCCGCCATGTCGCCCATATATAGGTGACGGTGCTTTTAAAGAATTCCTTCCGAAAGTTAAACGTCAAAGAAAATGAATTTGAATGAAATGGTTGAACTTGGATGAAGTTACGAAAATAAATATCACAATAAATGTTCGATTACGTAGTTTCAAATAATCGATAAATAAAGTTCAATCGCGATAGAAATTTTCACGAGTATTAGGCAGTGAACGTGATATGCAAATATCGTGGAAATAATCGAAACGATAGGAATGTATATATTTTTCTAAGCTTTACCCGTGAATGCCAAGATTAATACCAAAGAAGCTCGCGAACGATAGCTTCGATGCGCTTACTTTCTGTGAAAACGAAACGGAAGACGCGACGATCGTATATTCTGCTTACCGCTCGTTGACGGTCGAAACGAAACTGAACGGCTCGACGTAGGCGACGGTAAACGAAAAACGAAAAAACGAGGGCACGCAGGAGTCTCATCGCTCCGTGGTGATTTTCTTTTCCTATCGAAAGATCCGTGTAAATAATACTCGATCGATTATACACGTAAGTCGGGTAAACGCGGCGCGTGTTCAGGCGTGCGTTCGATCCGATCGAGATAACTCGCGTGTGCCGCGATCGTTGTACAAACAGCATTAAATAGCTGTTAAAAGTAGCAGCATTTAAAAACGAAACTGAAAAGACGAGCCTTTTCTCTTCGGTTCTTTCGACGCGAGCAAAACCCGTACCGCGATAGTTCGAGTTTTTCTTAGCAACGAGAAAAAGGCTTCCGTTGAATATGCATCACGTATTCGAATTCATTTCGTTCGACGCGAACCATCGTCGTCCCAATTTAGCGTTCTTGCCACGAAATGAAAATTGAGTTGCGCCGTATTCGGACGAACGACCACCCGCTCGCTCTCGTACGCCTGTTCCCGTTTCTCCCCGGGCGAGAAATCAATTCGGCCGGAACACAACCGAGCCTTTCGAGTAATGTTTCGAGTAGCGTCGTCCTCGAGCCCTCGATTCCAGGGAAACCGTTACGAACGAATAAACGGAGCCTGCTGCCCGAAAGTTTCTCCGTTGCGCGGACCACCAGCTCGAAAAAGTTTCCCTCGTTCTCCATTTAACCAGCCTTCTCTCTTTTTTTTTTTTCACTCCGCCACCCCGACGTACCGCCGAGCTTCGTTTCACCGACTACTTTCGAAGATGCTCTCGTTTGCTCGTGTATCTCGAACTCGAACCCGCCTCGCCGGACCATTTAAATTCACCGTAGATACCCATCCAAGTTTCATCGATCGATCTTCACCCTTGAAACTCTTAAATTCCCTTCCGGCGCGGTTGCTAAATGGAAACGGCCCGAGTTCCACGATTCCGTTCGCTTCCGGCGCATCCGACTACGGGTTCGGTATAGTTGAAACTTTACACCGATCCATGAACGGTTCGTCGATCGTTCCCGATACAGAGAACGCGCGACATTCTTATAAACGCGGGCATCGTTTTACCGCACACAGTAAAGACCGGATAAGTCCAAGAAAGACCCAGTGCCGGTTTTAGCGATATCGGAGCAATATTGACGCGACCTTTCGGGGCCCAAACATCGCAGTTACCAGTCGAGGTTTCTATTCTGTATTTACATTTGTTTACAGAGGTCCGAGGAAAACAGCAGTTAGAATCATATTACGCTGAGCGTCAAGGGAGAACCCTCCCTAATTGTGGGGACAGCCATCTTGCTTTTATCCAGTCAATCCTGTCTTTACTTCTATACTTCTTTACTGTCGATATTTGTGACTGCTTCGTTCCGTTCTCTTTTTATTTATTTATTTTAATATTTCAATATACACGGGCATAGCCCATTATGAAATCGTTACAGTATAGCAAATACAAACAACGACAGCTGACAGATGTCAAAACAAACAAAAATTAACAAACTTTTGAAACTTTTACAAAGTAAGATAAATTTGACAACAGACACGAATGTTCTAACCTCGTGTTCTCGTTAGATTCGATCCTGTTCGGTATCGTAGGCCGCGGATAGTACGTAACGCGTTGCGATTCGACGTCGACGGAGGTTCGAACTCAAAGAGAGACGAGAGGAGAAGCTCGGTCTCTCGCGTATCTCGAGACGATGCAACCGCGACGCCTGGAAATAGTAACGCGTTTTCTTTTTCGCATCGCGGGGGTAGTTGACGATGGGAATTATCGATAAGAAATCGCGCTCGACGATGGTCGAGCAAACAATGGAAATCAACCGGTATCTCCACGCGATGACAGTCCATCGACAAACCGACCACGTAAATAGACATAATCGATCATCGGCTAGAATACACATTACGTCGCGCTGATCCCCGATAAAGGTAATTTATCGAGCGTAATCGTTGCCTTCGTCGCATCCTCGCGCGCCGCTGTTGATTTTATCAGCGAGGGATCAACGTACGATGCTGCGAATTTAGCCCTCTGCCAACGACGGCTGTAATCAACGATATCGATGCCTCGTCCCGACTAATCCAGCTTGACCGTACGTCCGATAATTAAGGGAGTTCCTTTTATTTGGAGCATACGCGCGAAATTTCCGGGTGGTTGTTTCAATCGCGGAACTCGGAACGCGTGGAATCCCGCCGGAAAATTGATCTACGTATAATACAGGGTGGTTAGACAATTTATCTTCTCTTCAACTTGTTCTGACTTGTTGTGACCGTCTACCGCTAATTTCATAACCGCTGGTTACAATATACCGAGTAGTGCGTAATTATTCTATTCCTACGATAACAAAAAGAAACGTTTAATAACGACGACGGTGAAAGATATCTTCCAGCTTCTTCCTTCGAAAATTCAAAGCCGCGTTCTGACGCGTTAAATGAACGTGCTTTTAGCAAATGTGCTTTCGAAAATATCGCGTCGGACGAACGTCGAATTCGCGTTTTACTAACGAGCTAGAAAATCAACATAAGGCTCGATGAATTATAAATTCGCCGCCAGGATGAATTCCGAGGGAGAGAAGCGGCGCAGGAGCTACTTAAAAGATACTTAACTCGGTCGTAGACGTGGCAGATTGGCGGACGTCTGGGATTCGGTTATTAAACTCGCTCACCGGCACGGGCCAGTATTCTCTCGCAACGCGCGGCTCCGGAACAGCCGCAGAACCCGTCCGAGAGGAATCTCGTTACCTCGGAACACCCATAAATCCACGTCGGTTTTGAAAGGTTCGGAAATTGGGAAAACGCGTTGCAACGTACTTCCATCCCTTCCTTCGGCTCTCTCCTGTTTTTCCATTCCGTCGCTGTCTCCTTTTCGCCCCGCGATTTTCTCGGCTTCCCGTTCAACCGCCGTTCGCGTCCCGCGCGCATTTCTCAGCGGCGTCCTTTCGCGCGAAAAGCGAAGCTATGCGCCCGATACGATATTATCGAGCCCCGGCGATCTCCTCGGCATTTCGAATGCGCGCGATACCGATGCTTCCTCTGGGATAAGAGATTGGAAAGAGGATAGCCGACCCGCAACGGAACTTTCCACTTTGCTGATTCTCGATGCACCGCACAGCGGGGCCTCCCTTTCTCCTCTATTCGCGTTTGCTCGTTTCTAACCGGGACTAAACGCGAGCTGGAACTTTCGGGTTAAAAATTTCGAGTCGGGGATACAGGCTAATCGATTCGATCGGAACGCTGCTCCCGACTTTGTCGCGTTTGAGAAACGCATCGTACCTACTCTCGTAGCTTGCAATTCTCGTGGATTTCTCGAAATAGATTTAGGACTATATTTCTTTAGCGATATGTACGAATTTTGTTGCGTCAAGAAAGTTTTAAGAAATTATTTTTATTCGAGTAAATATTGCAATTTTTTTGAAGTAGTTCCCCAGGAAATATAGAAGATATCAGCTCCCATCAAAGGTCACCATCAGATGTAACCGTGTACATTCCGAAGACCACGGTTTTCGTTTGAAACCAATAGAGTTTCGAATTTACTTTAGGGACATGTCTTAACCTCCCTTCTAAAAGATTGCTTCTTTCCGCTAATATCTTGTAATTTCTTGCCACTTTTTCATAACTTCCTTTGTAACAAAAAAATACTTTAAACAACGACATTACTCCAAATCTAGATTCACATCGGGCCTAATTACACGTGTAAAGAAACTGTCGATTCTCGAAATGATTAGGTAACAAGTTTTTGAGCTGGAATGTACACGAACTCAAACAAAGTCGAGGAAAACGCGTTTGAAAAAAGAAAATACTGAGATTCGAAAGTTCGAGGCAGTAACGAATTGATTTAAACTACTTACTGATTAATCAACGATTCCACCATGTAGCCTCCACCGTGTATCCTTGATCTTCTTCGTATCCTTCGTTTTGAGCCGATAACTCTTCTGTTCGCGATCGTTGACTCTAAACCTATCGATACCGCCGTAAAATGAGTACCTAAGTAACGTCGAGTTTCGCGGACTATCGTTCATCGCCAACGAGTACGTCGTTTGTGGATAATACTTTCCATGGTTCGAGAAACGCGCGCGAGCCTGTTTAACGGGATTAATTCGATCCGCCGACCGCAACGCGCGCCACGAGTTGGCGAATTCCGGGTCGAAACGGCTCTCCAACTGCCCTAAACATCACGACCGAGTCAGTCGGTTGACGAATGTGGCTATTTCCCTCTCGGTTGAAACAACGCGCGACGGCGCGCATCGCTATGCCGAGCGCTGGCCGACTCTGATACATCGAGCTCGATAAATCACGCGATACGCTGGGAATCGCATTACCGGGTATAGAAAACCAGGCGCTATCAACATCTTGGAATACGCGTCGGAGAATCAACGGGTTCCGTCGATGACATCGTCGAAACGGTTTCGCGTTCGAATTAACGCGAACGATATTATCGCGACGACCGACTCCGAAGATCTTGATCGAAGCTGCATCGACCGTGTTGTATAATTGGCACGCGACGCCGGTGGACCAACGACGAGAGAGAACGGGAAAATAGAGGAAAATGGAAGGGAGAAAGAAAGACGGTAGAAGCGAACGATTCGTCGAGGGAATTTATGGTCCCGGTGTGTCCTCGCGTTTACCCGAGGCCATTCTTTCTTATCATTGTCTATCCCCGAGCTCCGTGATACCCGCCGGCAAGGAAACAAGACCTCTCAGACTCCTCGTCATAGACGCTGCTCTTCTCCCGATTCCGGAACGATTTATCGAGTCACTCGATCAGAAAGCCCGGCATTACCTGCCGCGAATTTTCCAGCCAGCCGAGTTTCCACTATTCCCGGAGAAACGTCGCGACGAAGCTTGCGCGTCCCCTTCTTCTCGCTGACGCTTTTTTGATTAATTAATCGCGAACGTTCCCGCAACGTATTTTCCGTTACCCCGTGAGAAAGCATCCCTGAGAAAGCATCCCTGAGAAATGCTCCCGACCGTAACTCGACGCTGAGAATCATTTTTTAACCAGGATTCTCGTCGCAGTTATGTTTAATCGCCTGCGTAAATGTCTTTAACGAGTCGATCGCCACGTCATCCGTGCCCTCAGGGGGCTGCAGCACGCGTTCACACAGCTACGGTACGGATTCAGTCATCCCGAGGTACCCGAGCTATGAGTTAACCCTTTGCGCTCGAGAGGTGACTTTGTCGCCACTAGGTTTTCTTTAGGTTTCATTTCTTTCGAACTCAAAGTGCCGATAAAATGATTGTCGTTGAGGCAAAGGTGACCTGACTCACAAATCTCAAGTTTAGAGATTTAAGAGATCATCTTAGCATTCGTGGCAATAGAACGCTAAGAAAGCATCTCGATAGATACCAGAAAAAAAGGCCTCGAGTGCAATGGGTTAATTTTCAGTTGCCGTTAACAATTTTCGTAACGTTTTGTAATGGAACTTGAAATTTTAATCGCACGAAATCTGTGGTTATTGGTACAGTTACGCTCTTCACTGGTAGCTTCCAATTGTACAACAACAATATTTTATTTTTGTATCTTCCCGTGTACGTCTATCACCGAGAGTGTTAAAATAGTATAGATTTGCGCGTACAAGCATGGGACATGGCGCGAGTCGGGGATGAACGGCAGTCGGTAGAGGAATTCTTGTCTAGCGTTTATCGAGTGGGAAACAGACGGCGCGAGAGAAACCAATCCCATTGGGTAGTCGCGTTTGCAGCGCGACCCGGACCGTTTCTCTTTATCACGGTAGATCCGAGCCGTGGAAAATATTGAAAGCACACGCGGTTACCTTCGGTATATATATATTACGACGAACTATTTCAGTAGTCGGTCCCGAACGCGAAAACGAACGCTCGTTAAACGTCGACGAAAGAATTACACGGCTCGAATCGAGATCCGCGACAACGAGAAACAGCCCGAGGCTGTAAAATGCCCGAGGATGGTAAAAGTGGAGAGCGGAGAAAGCACCAGCGCGCCGGGGGACGATAAATATAATACATTCGCTCGTTACAACTTTTGAAATCGCGATACCAACGGCTGACGTTTACGCGATAAACGCGTGTCTCCGCAATATATTTTTCGAGCGTGCAACGCGTGGATCACCGGATGATTTATGTCGCGGGCAGGGACTCCGGTGGCAATATCGTCGGTTCGTGCGAGAGCAGCTTCTCCGAGCCTCTCGATTAACGCTTCCGAATCTATCGGGAAGACGTTCAGGGAAACGAGTTTTCGCGAGTTTTATCCGCTCGTTCGATTTGGCGTTAGCCTTTTAAACGGAAGAGCGGAGAGCGAATCGGTGGCAGCTCGACGGATGAGAAATTCGAGCGGCGGAATTAAATGGGAACGTCGGAACAATTTCGATCATACTTCCGGGAATATTCGTCGAATTATCCGAGTTACGTTTCACGTACTCTGTTTCGCTGATGGTTTTACCTTATATCGCGACCTTCTCCTTTGACATTCGTTAGGCGTCGGTTCCTGCAATCGTATAATTGCGACCTTCCACGGTGTCCTCGTTTCACAGCAAATTAGAAGCCTCTGGAATCTGTGTTCGACGTCTATAGTCGGACAACGAGCGAAAAGCGAAGGAAAAATCGAACGCGAGACGAGCGAGGCGTTGAAAAGGTGGAAACGGATCGCGTGCGGCGGATACTTTCCTTTCGAAAGGGGACGCTGAAAGAAGAGAAAAGTCCGCGTTCGCGCGAATTAAGCGACGAGGTTAAAAGGTGGAAAGGATCGTGAAAAGAGGAAAAGGAGCCGGCGAGGCGTGGCGTAGGGGTTGGCGGTGGCGATGACGGGGTGGGTAGGGGCATTAAGCGGGCCGCGTTCTCGCGCGCTAGCGAGAAACTTTCACAAAGCGTTTTCGAGGTAGTTTCCGCGATACTTTTGGCGGTGGTTGAAGAGCGGCCGGCGTCCAGAGGAAAACGGAGCTCGTGGGAAATAACGGCACGGCTACCGACGCGTCCTCGCCGCTTACTCGAGGCCGTTCCTTCTTATCATTCTTCGCTCAACTAACTTCTTCGAGCAAAATCTTTCAACTTCTTAGACGGCCGACCTTCTTCGCATCGATGACCGTGCTCAACTGGGTCAACCTCAAGATTCTTTCGCCGCGTGTCGTCGCGCGATCGCTCGCCGACTGCGATGCTCTTTAACCCTTTCTTTCGACCCTGCTGCGACGCCGATATTATTCGAGAACGCGCGTTTGCGATGAACATTTTCAAATTCGAACGTAGTCGGCCGAATGTATCGCTTCGGTTTTTATTTTGAAATTTTACTGGAAAACTTGATAATTACGATTACGTTTGTAATCGAATGTTTCAGAGTTGCGATTACGATTACAATCGTTATCGTAATCGCAGAAAAATTTGCGACATTTTTTACCTAAAAACCGACTTCAGATTTGTGTCCCTCGCCCTCGAAAAACCTAGAAAACCATGATTTCGTCAAAATTAAAAATTAAAAATTTTCGGTTAAAATAATTCATGCCAATAAGGTAGGACGCCTAGATAGGGTAACATTTTAAAATTTTTTATTTCGACGAAAGTCTGGTTTTCTACGTTTTTTGAGGGCGAGGAACACGAATCTGAAGTCGCCTTTGAGGCAAAAAATGTCTTTGTTTGAGAACACCTGAAACTACGATCGTAATCGCAACTCGAAAACATTTGATTACAATCGTAATCGTAATTATGATTACGATTACGCCAAACACCGAACGTAACCGCGTTAATCTCTGAACACCTTTATCCCCTGCACGCGTTTCCGTATACATCGCGGACCAAAGGCATCGAGGCTCGCGTTTGGAACGAGCGCGAACTCGACCGAGACGGTAATCCTCGACTTTACGATTCGTCGCGTCTACCGATCGAACGGTACCAGATTTTCCTCGAGCCATCGAGTTAAGCCTATCCACGCCAACGCAGCGGATTCTCGGGTCGCGTGTCGGCTTTCTCGTGTTTCCCATCGCACGCGAGGAAACTCGGGCTACCGACGAACCGTCGAAACGAACGGTTCACGGTTCGCCGATTAGAGAATTTCGATGGATAGCAGCGTCGCGTGGCTCCGGCTAGCAAACCGCGCGTTACACAGATGGGAATACGATAACCTTTCGAGTCTCGAGGAGCGAGAAGCAGCCGAGATGCAAAGAACGGCATGCCCTTCTCCGTAAATCTCCGGGCGTGCTCCGGCGGACCAACCCCGGGCTGCTCGCGAAATAAACTTTGACATCCGCTTCTGTATTTGCTCGCGCCTGTATTTATGTGCGCTCTTCGAGAAAAGAAGCTTCGCCTTCGGGACCGTCTTCCTTTTCCCCGTCCTCGGTATCTTTTCAGCTCGAGGGGATCTCGCGCGGATGTTGCCCCTGGGACAATCCGGGACGGAAACGGGCCAGCGTGCGGAAGAAAAACGAAAGAGAAGGAATCGCGCTACTGTTCCCTGTTCGGTCCATTAACCTCCTCAGGGACGATTTCTTTTTTGTTGTTATCAAATTTTTGTTCTTTCCATTATAACTTTTTATAGTTGTAATAATAATATATAAAAAAACTAAACGTCCACGCACGTAGCCAAGAGCCTTAAGACGTCCTTCATCTATCGCGCACGTTGCATACAGTCGATCCCATAAATATTCGTACCCTCTGTGTATATCGAAGAAGTTTGATCGAGTTGAATAATAATTTCGGTATCACCACATGAATTTTTCGTTATAAATATGTATAATAAGCTTATACATGGGGTATATTTATATGGACATATTTATACAAACATACACTCGGACACATTTACGTGACAGACTGTATATTGTAATTCGTCGTTTAGATAAACTCCATGTAACGAGTCCGAACGAGTCCGAACGAGTCATTAAACGAAACGCGGCTCGTTTGCTGGCCGTCCACGTCGATTATAATAATAAAGTCCATTCGTAGAAATGAAGTACGTAACTTTTCGATGTTAATAACTGATGCGTGCCGTCGCGTCGCATCGAGACACGCGATAATTTCACGTGGAATCGTCAATGGACACTCGTCGCGTCGGAATAGTTAAATCTCCGGTGGCTTTCGGAACTTTTTCTCTCGCCTCTTTCAGCATTTTCGTACCACGGCCTCGTTGCTCCGTCGACCGACCGCAGCATTTCAATTCGAGCGCCGCTCGTAGTTAGGCACGCTTATTACCGGGAATTGTCCGAATCCGGGCACGAAATTGTTTCGCGCATCCGATACCATTTTAAATACTTTCTCCCATCAAACGGAAGCGAGCTGTTCGATTGGCCTATCGAAGCGTGTCGAGTTCTTCGTTTGCTTTTCATCGAGACATTATTCGCGCCTATCGGATGCGAACGTTTCATCGCGATTTCTTTGAGTAATGAAGGCGGAAATTAGAGTGAAAAGAAAAAAATGTGGACCATGTCGCGGTAAATTGTCTATTCTTATCCAACTGTGAAGGGTGTCCCAAGAATGTTCGAGGTCCTTGAAAGAGGTGGTTCGAGGGGTGATTTGAAACAACTTTTTTCTTAGCGAAAATTTTGTCCGAGGCTTCGTTAAGGAGATATTAACAGAAAAGCCGGTGGAGCGCCCACAGTAGTGTAGGCTACGCGCTAGCCAGCCGCAGTAGTATAGGCCACGCGCTAGTCAGCCACGGTACCGTAGGCTACGCGCTGTGATTGGTCGCGGTTTTCTGTTAATATCTCCTTAACGACCTCGATACCGTTTCATTTCTTCGTCGCGAAATATGCGTCGACCTGAATTTCGAAAGCGGCGAAAAGTCCGTTAAGAGCACCGAACGAAGTCGATTTCTCTTCCGTATCGACCGTTTCCGACCGTTTCCGACTTGGACAACATTTTCGCTAAGGAAAAAGTTGTTTCGAATCAGACATCAAACCACCTCTCTCAAGTACCTTCTATTTCTAAAAAAGAGAAACCAATAGAATATAAACACAAAAAGTCGCGTTTAATGGTTTCGCGATGTTTCGGTCGGAAGAAGCGGTCGAAGAAGGAACGGAGCCGATGTTCCGTCGAAAATTCGAGTCGCGTTTCGTCGCGGGATGGTTAGACTATTCGAAAAAGTGTCGTGGCCGATCGAGCGAGAGGCAGCTACGAGTCTTTGGAGCGTAACTGGAAGGTGGAAGGGTTGGTCGTCTCGACGCGTCGGAACGCAGCGCGGAAAACGCTGAGCAGGAAGCAGCTGCGAATGGAAATTTCTGCTTCGCGCAGCACTGTCCAACGGAGCTTTGAATTTAAATGGCGTTTCAAACAACGTTACTTACGTTTTACCTCTGGGCGAGCCGATTCTCGTTAACCGCGTAACGAGTTGACCGCGGACGCGGAATATCTGAAATTTTCTATTCCGAGAAGGCTAGTTAGAAACACTAATATTTTCTATATCGATCCATACCTGTCAATCTTTTTTCATGAATTCATTTCGGCATTCAAAAATTCAGTCATAGCGATTGCAGCAAAATGCTTGTTACCATTATTTTGATTTTTCTTTTTCTTTTTCTTTTTTTTGTTATTGTATTTGATGTCGAGGGTATCAGTGCCCGTAATCATTCTCATTATTATCTTCGCGGTCGCCGCAATGGCTCCGCCGACATTCGAATTCCTCTCGAAGGATAATCGTAATCGAGAGAATACTTTGCGAGAAATTTTACGTTTTCGCGATGCGCCCGCGAACCTGCGCGTTAAACGCGTCGATCGGTTGCCGCAGAGACGCACCGAAGCGTGCGGAGATAGCTTGATCATTTTCCATTCCAGCAGAGCTCGAGAAAGTGGGTCGAACTGAGTACGCGTAACCGATAGCGACGATTCGCTATGCCGGAAAGTGTCTTTCGACCGGGTACAATTATTGCCTACCAACCGTGTTTACCGAAGGAATTCTTCGTCTAGTCGTCGGTCATCTTTTACGCATTTCCAAACGGGGAGCGAACGTTGCTTGAAAATGATCTGTAACGATCGAAAGAATCGTGCGCGAATTTGCAAAATCAAGAAACGAAAACAGAAACTATTCGTTCCGTAATCGTAGTCGTCGTCGTTTCGATAGCAGAGCGAATTATAAGTCGATAAGCGAGAAAGACGAGCGAGCGGAACGATTGAACGAGAAAAGAGGCAAAAGAAAGTCTTTCACCTCTTCCCGGCGAGATCTATTCCGAGAACAATACGCGCGCATCTTCGAAAGCGAAGACGTCGTAAGAAGGACAGGTCGCAGCGAAGAAAAGGAAGGATCGTCGAGCTCGATGATGACACGGAAATTAAACAAGAGGACAACTCGGAAGAAGCAGTTCTGTGGAGAAGGGGAGAGGGTCGATGTCACTGGACGAAACGAAACAGCGGCGTGGAACGAGCATTAGGAACGAATCCTGGGATACGGACGAACGACGATAAAGAGGGTAAGGAACTCGATCTGAAAAGTTTCTTTACGACCGGAGGTACGCCGACTCGTAAAATCCTGTAAGAATCGAGCGCCGAGTGTATGAAAGGCCAACGTCGAAACTGGCCCGCGAAACGACGGAAGAAAAGAGACGAGTCGGACACGGAGAAGATGCGGGTCGCCAAAGAACGAAGGGATCTGTGGGGTGAAAAAAGAGGAAGGAGATCGCGACGGAGAAGATGAAGAAGTCGCTTTACGAGAGTCGTCGGATGATATCGGTACGGAGAATCGAATAAAAATTTTTCTTACCGGAACAAGTTTGCTCGGCGAATCGTACGCGTAACGGCCAAAAATTCTCGAACTATGTTGACGAGGAGGAGGACGTCGGTTTGGCGTAGCGCGAACTAGTGGAGCGGCTAAACTAAAAAGCTATTATCCTCGTTGGATCGAGTTCTAGTTACCGAATGATTCTTCCGTCGGGGATCGTTTCACCCTCTTTTAACTTCTCCGAAACAGTCTCGAAACTTCGCTGACCGGGAACCGAGCGATGATTTCGGTTCGACGACACTCACGTCGACGAGACACGTCTTTTTTACCACGAGAGAAAAACAATTCTCGCGTTTCCGACGAGCAGGTGGCGTTGTACACGCGAAACCGAGACCCGCGACGGTAATTACATCTAATTAACGATCGCACGGTGTACGATGACAGAGCTTTTCCCGTTTCGATAATTACTCCGATACGATTCGACTGCCAGTACCAAAGACCCATCGGTTAACGACTTCGACGTACTTTTTACCATTCGAGAGTTCGATGAAGAGACTTTTCGGAAACGAATTCGAATCGCGTCGATGTCGGAACGAAAACGGTACCTCGTGCAACGAAAAGTATCGCTTAGAAAATGTCCGAGAAGCGTCGGCTAATTTCGTCGAACGTTTTATCTCGACTTGAAAATCTAGCACGTTCACCCGCGTAAATGTTCGACGTCCCGTAAACCGTCCCGCTGCGAAACACCGCAACGCTTTTCGAGCTTGCTACCACTCGTTCGACGGTCGACAAATTTCGCGTTGTCGAACACCAAGGAATTACGCGTCGATGTTCGTCGGTTCCGCTGCACCGACCGCGCGCGGTTTATTCGAAGAGGTTTTCGTTCGAAAATTCTCGATTCGATGCGACGAAGATAGAATTCTGTTCTGCGAGTTGACTAATTCTATTTTCGAAACGTTAATTCGATCATTGTTAATATAGACTCACCTATTCTTTCCTCGCAGCCGTCGCGGTCGTGGAGAATGATCTTGCGATCGATCGCAATTATATGTCCCATCGGGCGGCGTGTACCACCGGTGGCTCACGCTCGCGCGTCTATCAGATAGCGCGTACCACCGCGCCGCCCCATGGCGAGAACCACAAATAGCACCGACCGCGTCGGCGTGAATCCGTTAATCCACCGTGTCCGCTATCCGTTCCAATAGCAGGAAATTAAACGGCGATCCGTACATCTTCCTCGACGCGCGTATATACGTATGTTTACCTTTAGGATAAGCTTCTCGAAGCGAAAGGGCTCCCTGAGGAAACCCTTAAGCTTCTTTCGCGGCGAGGTAATCGCTTGCATCGATATAATTCGTGCTTTATAGACTTTCACGTGTACTTTAGTTTCTTTTAGTCGGTGAAATTCCATTACCCCGCGAGAAATGAACGCTGTTTTCGACGAAGTCTTCGTTGACGTAAGTACAGTAAAGACTGGATAAGTTCAAGACAGGATCGACTGGATAAATTGCAAGATGTCGATCGGGCCAATATAAAAAAATACGTATACCTTATTTTTCGATCCTTAAAAATATCCAAAAAATCGAAACAATCGGAGATGGACACCTAAAAACCTTTTCTTGTCGGTGTAACACGATCTAATAACTGCTTTTCTTTCCTCCCTGTCCTTTTTTACGTTCGACTCGAGCCAAATGTGAACACAGAATAGAATAGAATAGACACCGTTACACACACACTGTCTCGCCCAGTTTTTACTGTATTCGATGAAAGCGTAATTTATTCGTAACACCGATAGAAAGGATAACGTTCGAGAGAACGACGCGATCATTTTTCAAGAATCGTATTCGATATTTCGCAATCGTCACTCTCGGTTCTTCGCGCGAACCCATGGATCGTCCGCGCGAACAAATTCTTCCAACGTTCCGTCGACGGTGAGGTGGAGTTGGTCCGTGGAAACGGACACGAGGAGTCCGACGATGCGCCGATTCTCCGAAGGTCCGTTGGAAAAATGAAATTTGATGGGGAGTACCGACCTCGTGGCACTATTTCAGCGTTATTGCTTCCATCTTTCTCGGCCGACTTTACGGTTGCCGAGCGAGCTACTTCTCTCCGAATGTTCGTTCGCCCCGTCGAAGGATCCGCGTCACCCTACCGTGTTTCCTAGATCGAACGTTTCGCGCTACGATTCCATCGATCCTCGCTCCGTAGTCCGTCATTCGTGTGCATACCGTTACTTATTCCATAACCTTACGTATCGTTCTCACGGGAGGAAGATTTAGAAGCCAGCCAATTATTTTCACGGTGCGTTTAAACAAACACGGAGGAATACGGCGTTGTTTTCGCTACAGGCAAAGTCGATGCGTCGCGAAGATTCCGCGCAGTCGAGCGAAATCGAGCGTCGCGGACTCCGAATCCAGGACCGTTCCTTGCAGTTGTTTCTCTCGCTTAAAATGCGCCCCTTCTTGCTCAAGGGCTCGTCCAGCGGGAAATTGCGATCGCTCGGGAGCCTCCGGACGGGTCTCTGTTTAAATAACCGCCCAGGAATATCGTGATTCCCCGGTTCCGGTATTCCCGACTCCGTCAGTTTACTACGCGCGTATTTTTCGAAATCGTAAAGCTTAACGAGCTGGAACTAACGCGACTGCTTTGCAATTTTCCAAAAAATTGAACACCGCCGTGCCAGCGACTATATTTTATTTCCGACATTCGTATGGGGGGGGGGGGGGGGTAATCCACTCTTTAAAAGGTGGACGTTTCCGGAATTTTATTTTCGCCCAGCGAGAACTACGCTCGGCGTGCCGGGATGAGAACGAAAAAGAAATCGAAATAAAAGGAACGTTAGCGTACGAGTGCCGGGGCGCGATCAAATTCGCGAATTGAAAACGACAACGGTAAAGAGCAAGCGAGTATCGTTGAAAAATGCACGTATCATTTTCGCCTCGGAGGCAACCGCGACGAAAATTGAGGATCCCGTATCGAGCGTAGAATAACCGGAAGTCAAAATCACCGGAGCGAAAAGTTTGTCCTTAATTGTCTCGCGGCAGTCGAGAAATTTCACCTGTTCGACTCATCGGTGTCCTTCGCCTCGAGAAAGTTCCTAAATCGCGCGGATCCGTTGGCTGGCTACAGCTGGAGAACGGGAAACGTGATCGGAAGGGGCTCGAGTTACGAGAAAAGAAAACGGCGAGTAATACAAAAGCTATTTTTATTCTTTAATCTCGTATCAGTCGTGAAAAACCCTTCACTACATCCAAAGTACATACGACATTGTGCAGAATCGAATACATTACATTATACACGGTAATACAAATCGTATTGCTCGATCGTTCGGAACATCGTGTATACGATGAGCCTGTGTACGTATCCCATGTGTAATATGTGTGTGTGTGTGTATATACACACACGCGCGCGCACACCTCCCCACACACGCACGCACACACGCATACATACGTATATACATATGTGTACGTATACAGAAAGAGAGGAAGGGATGAAATTTTACGAAGTCGGTTGCGAATGTATGTCGTCGTGCACCTTCGCGTGCACCTTCGCGTGCACAATTGACGTAGGTGTGCGCATGTGTGTAGCCCGCGCGGAACCGTAACCCTCTCCGCGAGGAATCTCGTAGTCGATAATCGGGTCGAACGAAATCGATACGCCTCGCTCCGTTTCCTTTTTCCGCTCACCTTTCTCGACTTTCTTTCTATTTTTCTTCCTTTTCGGCAACGATCACGACTAGAAACCGACGTCCGCGCGGTCGTCGCTGTTCCATCGTCATCGCTTCGCTGTTTCACGGACTAGCCTTTCTCCTCCGCAAAACGTTGCCGATCGATCGATCGATCGGGCCCGCAGGTCTCCTCGCGATAGTCGACGAGTCCTACAACGACTCGCGGACAAAAAAATTGTGTTTTTTCGCGTTGTCCTTTCGCATCGCGATCGACAGCGACGGACGATATTTTTTTCGGGGTCGATCGAGGCTCGAGATTGCATTCGAACCCACGGCGACGGCGATCAAACGAGCGAACGCGCGGCCAACGATATTATCGAAGTATTCCGGTCTCGAAATGAATTTTTCCCGGGATCCCGTGACCACGTTTCATCGGACTTTAATGGATAGCCGAGCGCGAATCTGCAATAAAATTCTAGGCACGAAAGGAACGTCGCGAGTCGAGAATTTCAGAGGACGCGGTTAACGATTATAATTAGGTACATGAGTAGTTTCGTGGACGTTAACGCGTTCACTGCCACCGGGTTCGTTCGCGTGGAAATATTGGACGATTGCACGAGTTCGTTTATCGTAGACGTTGCTGCGACAACTCGTGTTTTTCTTTGGTTTGGTTTACCCACCGAATAGGTTATAGTATCACGTGCAAAATTAGATCGTATCAAAGACTGCCGACTACATAATTGATTAATAAAATCATATCCTTTGAAATTTAACACATTGAACTTCATTTTCAAATCGGTCACGAACTTGTGCAATCATTCGATATCTACAGGGCTGAAATTCCGAGAATTCTGTCTCGAGACAATTTATTAATTTATATTTGTATTCTCGTCAAAATTTACGTCAAGGCTTAGCCCTCGAACCTTTACAGATCACTGGTATTCATTGTTTTACCACTAAGGAAGGGACAGGTATTGTGTATTTTCAAGTTCCTACGCTCGTTCACAAAGAAAGTTAAAAAAAAAATGCCCAGTGAGTTCTGCCCTATAAAGGGTTAGAATAAATCGTTGAAGTTCCTCGGTGAAAAGCTCCGTCATCCACGTACGGGTGATACGATGGCCGTTGAACGCGTTACGTGTCCTATATTTCGAGGGAGCCTGGATTATTCACTCGCAGACGTTTCGATTTACGGTTTTTCCATTAGCAGACTCGGTTCCGCGTATCCCACACAACTCCACCTTCACGAAACGGTAGGGGTCGGTGACTTCGATTAACGATCCGCGAAACAAAGGCGAACAACCGGAGGAGCAGCGGGGCCGGTCGTTCGATGGCATTGTTGAAACTGCGAACCGCATTAACGTCAAATAATTAAATCGTCGCGCGCCGATAACCATCGCTTATACTCTGCTAATAATTATCAGGGTCCGTTGCCGCATTCATAACTTATCGTTAATCGCTGTCGGAATCCTTTGTCGATGGCTCCGAAGCAGCGTTAGAGTCCTGACCGTCGGGAAAAGTGCATTGTTAAAAATAACGAATGTCATCGAGTAGCGAATTTTACCCCGCTACACCGAATAATATATAAATGTCAGAAGGTAAACACTGGAATGGAAAATCCTGTATATACGATCTCGGTAAATAAAGTGTTACTAAATAAGTGGATTTTTCCGTCGCGTCGCGGACTCGGCGAGACGTCGATTAATTTCGAATCTCATCGTAGACTCTATTGTAGACGTTAGGAGAGAATGACGTTTCGCGACCTACCGCGAGATGATGTCGGAGACTACCATAGAACGACACCGAGGATTATCCCTCTAATCATACGGTAAATCCCATTATAAGGTAATACTATGGGTTTCCTTGTAAGGTATCGACCGTATCGCGGTCGCGAGAAGACGTAGGTTTTATCGAAAGGTAACTCCTATGGTTGTACTATAACGCGATAGGTATCGTACTTTCTGCTCTGGAACGACCGAACAGTAAATCTTGTTCGGAACATTTGTCGACTCGATCCCATCTCGATGTTAGCCGAGTACATAGGTAGATTCCAGCGTGTAAACGCGCAGCTACTCCAGATCGGTTTCCATCGAGGCGAGGATCCTTCGTAGCATTCGAATAAAATTTATCGACCGACCTTATGAGACCACTCGTAACGGAAAAAGTGTACGCGTGCCGCATCGGAAAACAATATCGACGACAGCGGTAAGTTTTGAAAATATTCATCCGGTTCGACGACCATCGTAACCGTCCTTCGACGAAAAAAGGTCGAACAACGATCTCGATGGCCGTTTCTACGGCAACAATCGTCGGGTTTTACCAGCCGTCGGTGTTGTCGGCTGGCTCTCAAAGAGACAGCTCGATTCCCCGTCACGCGAACGCCGACTGTTGTCCTGCAAATAGTGATTATTCCCGTTGTGTGCCGCGAAAACAAGCCCTTTCAACGCGTCGACGCGTTCACCGAAGCGTTTCCCGCGGCTCGTTACCAGCCGACAGCCGAGAAGAAAGGTTCTCCCGTCGCGTCGATGCGATTTCGTGGCACGTGCGTTTGAATCGGAAGTGCGAGCGTTCGCGTACCGATTCGGACCGATCTCACGCGAATTCTCTGTCGCGCGTCCACGCGGACGGCGCACCGATCAAGGAGTTAGAGCGAACCGATTCGTATCGAACGTCCGGCCGGAAGATCTGGCAATTGTGTCTGTTAAACGTCGTGGCAAAACGAACGAAAGATACGCTTCTGCCGATTGCTTTTTTCCACTTTTTCTCTTTCACTCTCTGCCCTTTTCTACGTTCGACTCCTCAACGTTTTCTACGTTGGCTCCACTCGAGCCAAATGTAAACACGGAATAGAAACCTCGACTGGATAAATGCAATAACATAGCTGCGAGTCAGCTCTGAAAGCTCGTCACTTTTCACGACGGTCTCGACGAATCGCGCTTCGAGGAGAACCTCTAACGGACACGTCTGGGCTTCCGTCCTCGACAGACCGTAAGGCAAATACCATGACCGGACTGGCGATTGCGACCGGATTGCGAAGGGGAGATCAGTCACGATTCGAAAACTCTTCCTCGACGGCCTCGTCCCTGCGCGTTTCGGTTTTTCCGGGGAATCATTTCTCTGCCACGATTTTTGTCCGCTTGTCGTATCGTGTCGCTTATCCTTGGTATCCTAACGCTAGATTAACGGCTCCCTCGTTACGTTACGTTACCGCGCGCGGTAGCAACCTTCCGCAACGAAGAAGAGCATCGGTTCCTTCGCGACTGGCCTGTTTCTACGGTTGACACTGGTCGAAGCTAAAGTCGTTTCTACGGGACAAGCTAAAGATCGCCGCGATTTTTACAACGAGCAACCACGGGTTCCGACCGCTCGCCGTAGAATCGGTTTGCGATTCAACACCTTCTCCGAACCTATGATATTCGATCCCCGAGTCTTCTAGGCTTTATCGATTAGTCTCGTATCGATTTCTTGGTTAAATACTTGGAATACTTGAACGGAATCGGATTGTTCGTCGATACAGACCGCGAATGATTTTTAACGAATTTCGTTGTCGAATGATTTTACACGCGGAGCAATGCTAATCTGAGATTACAGCGAGCTACTCGCTGTCTCGAACTAGTCGAACTATCGATCAACCCGCGAAGTGAAAATTCGACGAGATTCGGTGAAACTGATAGAAAATACGATCGGGGTAGCTGTAGAGGGCTTGCCACGTTAAATCGGTTGATCTCGAAACCGTGAACATTCTTAAAAATAGCCCAAAATGAGTCCACGTTGTCTACGCTTAAAGGACAATTAAACTGCTTAAACTGCAGACTACTTGCGATATCCGTAAAAAAGTTCGTGTTGTGTTCAAAACATATCGTAGAAAAAGAAAAATTGTGCAGTGCAACGCATACAGTGCAGACTAAAAGTAGATTATTATTTATTATTAGTATTTATTATTATTATTATTATTATTACTATTATTTCTACTATAATTATTATTATTTTTAATTATTATTACTATTATTATTATAATTATTGTTATTATTCTTATTATTAATGGTACACGATACAGCCCGTCGCCAAGAAAGAATTCTTTCCGTGCATCCAAGAACAAGAGTCACCCTCGATACCGTTTCATTTCTTCGTCGCGAAATATGCGTCGACCTGAATTTCGAAAGCGGCGAAAAGTCCGTTAAGAGCACCGAACGAAGTCGATTTCTCTTCCGTATCGACCGTTTCCGACCCTCTCGATAAATTTCACGCAGAAACGTGTCCGGCGACAATCACTCACTCCTGGTCCCGACTTTCGATCGGAGCGCCGGGCGATACCGTATCACGGAGTTTACATAATTAGCGGTATCGACGCTATCGAGTAAAAAATAAAAACTATAATGAAGTTCGTCAACCGAATAAAAGAAGTACGCCTATTCGATTAATTTACGTAACTATAAAGGCCGTTGTGTATAGTTGAATACCGAAGAGCGAAGAGCTAGAATGATACTACAGCGAGCGGTTCGTCGATCTTAGAACTTTTGCAACCGGTGACCGCGACAGCGTCAACGAATCGCGAAATTGTTTTCGACGATACAGGGTGCCCCGAAAATGTTGGAGATCCTGGAGAGGGGTGGTTCGAGGGCGATTTGAAATGACTTTTTCCTTAGCGAAAATGTTGCCTGAGGCTTTGTTTAGGAGGTATTAACGGAAAAGCCCGGACCAATCGCGGCGCGTAGGCTGTGCTACTGTGGCTGACTAGCGCGTAGGCTGTGCTA
>NC_071977.1:29848582-29859312 GCF_026283585.1 Hylaeus volcanicus
TGTGGCTGACTAGCGCGTAGGCTGTGCTACTGTGGCTGACTAGCGCGCAGCCTATTCTACTGCGGCTATCTAGCGCACGTAGCTTACGCACCGCTGGCATTTTCTGTTAATATCTCCTTAACGAATCCTCAGACATTTTCGCTAAGAAAAAACTTGTTTCGAATCACCTCCCGAATCACCCCTTTCCAGGATCTCCAACATTCTCGAGGCACCCTGTGTAACATCGTTCACAGCCGAAAAAATCGAACAGTGCCAGGACGTAGGCTTGAGTCGCGAAGGTCGCGAATACCCGATCGATCTATTCAACGTCTACGCTAAATACGTAAATCGGGGGGTATCGATGTGCGCGCAAAACGCCATGGAGACACGGCGACGGGACAAGAGAAATTCGAAGAGCTGAAAGAGAAATTCGAAGAGCTGACTTTGCTCGGGTGTTCGCGTTTCGATCGATCGAGGAAAAGGCCGAGCGGTCGATGTTGCGAATCGGAGGCAACGAGACTCCTCGACGTATCATTGTAAATGAAAGGCAAAGGTTTACTCTTCGAGATGATCACTTACGGAATTCAGGCTTCACCGGTTCTCACGGTGCAACCGGACGTCATCGCGCGCTTAAAACTCTGTTAGACAACGGCTACGCGAGTACGCAGGTTCGATAATGGATTACAGTAAAGTCTCCTTAAACGCACAGAAACCATCCTCGCCATAGGAGTATACCCCTTGAGGGGTCGCGGGAGTTCGATCGCCGAGTAGTGTAACATGCTCCGGGATCGGATATACCCTGATGTTTTCGTACCGTTTTCTTCTTTATTCGCTGGTCCTTCTTTACGTTCGATGCTCGTCGGCAACCGTCAGAAAATATACGAACTCTACGATGAACGCACAAGTTCAGTCCCGAGCTCGTGCTGTTAAGGAGACTTTACTGTACACAGCGTTTGATCGCGGGCGGTGGTAGACTCGAAGACACCTTTAAAAAATATCTACTTTCACCTGTTTTCGAGTGTTCCGATCGTGTCCACGTATTTATATCCGTATGCGTTGCACGCGTGACACTATCGTGTCTCGGCGAGTCGGGTTCGAAATTATATACATATCCGTATACATGAATATATTCATATACGCATGCATATACATATGTATACATGTATGTATAAATATATGCGCGTGTATGTGTATGTATGTATATATGTATATTTAACAGTTCTGTACATCAGGTTAAGTACCAACCTAGCTGGCTCGTAATCTCGCACAGTTCACCAGTCTTAAACACCGAGTTAACGTTATTATCGCTACGGCGGAACAGCTACAACCTTCCGTCGGAACTTTCCAGACACGATAGAGAGTCCGTTTCTCCTGAAACCGACGAGCAGTAAACTTTAATAACGATATAATTGGTTAGCCTAAAAAGTGGAGTAATCGAGGGAACGAGTGGAGTTGTTGGGAGTCAGGATTGGTGTTGCGTGTTGAGCTTGAGCAGATAATCACGCGAGTCCCTGTCGCGACTCGTAAACGACGAACGATGCGTATCCTCGCTTCTTTCTCCTTTTATTTACGTCTACTTCTCTTCGTTGTCTGCCTCTCTCGTACTTTCCGCTCGTAACGCAAAAATACGCGCGTTCTCGGTCGCTGGAACCGATATTTCGTTCGTTCGCGAACGATCGATATCCGACTCGCGTAAGGAATACGATCGTTAGTTCTCAACGACTCCATAGGAGTCTTAACCCTTTGCACTCGAGGCCTTTTTTTCTGGTATCTGCCAGCAACTCGAGACGTTTTTTAGCATTCTATCGCCACGAATTCTAAGCTATTTAGATTCGAGAATAAAGTCATCTTTACCTCGCCGACAATCATTTTATCGACACTTCGAGCTCCGAAGAAATGAAACCTAAACGAAACGTTAGGTATTTGCAGATTTGCTGCGTGAAACCTGAGAGTCACCTTTCGAGTGGAAAGGGTTAAAATCGTATGCGTACTTAAAATCTTACGCGTAAATTCCTAATCGACCCGAGACGCGATTACGAGCGCAAAGGTATCGATTTCTGTCCTCCGTGTCGCGGATGAATTTTCGTTTCGATTTCGGTGGCTCGAAACGACTACAACTCTCTAGACATTTTTCGAAGTTTCTCTCTTCCTGCGAATTCCTCGTTTCGGAAGATTCCATTTCGAGCGTTAGAGTGTCTAACCTGTGAAGAAAGTGTGTGTGTGTGTGTGTGTGTGAGAGAGAGAGAGTACAACCGGAAGCTTCTCGAAAATTATCTTCCAGTCACGAAGTCCCGGATTTTTTGACGCTTCCAATCCGGATATTCGTTTCGGACTCGCGGGGGCGTTAAACAATCGCTGTTCCACGTTGTTCGCGAAATTCGCGGGGATTTCTGAATCCCGCCGTGCGGTTACTCGGTACTCGGTAGCTTCCTCGCGTTTACAAATTGCTACGATCGCCGATTCCCTCCGAGTTCGCCGAATTTCGCTTGTACACTGGTCGAATAAGTAAATCTAGATTTCCTACAGAATTCTCCGAGTAGAGAGGATTCAACGATCTCGATCGAAACGACGAGAGGATGGAAAACGCGTCGTTTCTCGTTCCCCTTCCGAAGAGGGGCTGTGATTTGATTAGCGGCGGCACTGTCGGTCCTTCGAATACGCTGGCCTGACTCTGACAAGAAATTATTATCCGTAGACACGCGGTTCGGGACTTCCGGGAAGCCTGGCACCTGATTAATCCATTACGTCTCCCGACTACTAGGTCGGCTCCTTTTGTTCCTGCTCAACGGGCACTTTGGTCGTACGACCGACGTCTGATATCCATTCGGTCGGATCACGACGACGACGACGACGACGACGTCGTTCTCCATCTGTCCCGAGGTTCTTGTTCCGCCAATCATGTCTCGGAACTTGTTTTCCTCGAATTAATTTGTCCGAATCACCGACACTGACGGAGCCCCTCGTTTCGATCGATCAACGACAACAAGTTCTTCGTCCCCTTCCTGAAGAAAAGGTGTCTCGTAATCGATTCGCTACCTGAAACAGGATCGGCGAGAACGGATACACTCGACGCGATTCACAAAGTCGAGTTTAGTTGTTCGCGAATCGTTATCGGAACAAAGTACTCGGATGCATCTCGTCGCACACGCGTATCGATCGATGAAAACTCGTCGGACGACGTAACGCGATTTAAACGTCCATCGCGTCGCCGACGTATCCCTCGTCGGGACTTTCCGGATGGTGCGGGGGCTGGAGCTCTTCCGCTCTGGCCGCGGCGGCGGCGGCAGCTTCGCGAGCCGTTTTACTGAGCAACGATCTGGGAGAGAGAGGCGTCGTTTCGCCTCTGTACGCGGCTGGCGGCGAAGGAATAAACGGCACCTCGGGGTACACGGGGACCGGAGAGACCGGGGAAACGGGCAATTGTTGTTGAATCGGTTGCTCGACGGGCTGAATCTGCGGTTGCTGTTGAGTGGGATAAGGATATCCCTCGGCGGTGTATCTGGCGTCGGTCCTCGGCAACACCGGGTCGTATCCGGGCGATCTGGCGAGAAACTCCGCCTCCCTGGAGTAACGGGCGGGCGGCGCCACCGCGGAACCCTCGGCCATTCTCTGTCTCAAGCGCGGCAGAGTGCTCGCGGCACTGAACGGTAGTTTGGGTAGACCAAAGTTCAAAGGGTAGCCATCTTGATCGAGATAGCTCAGCTGCGGTATGTTCGATGGACGAAGGTCGGGCTGTAGCGGGTACCCCGAGTCGTACTCGAGGATTTGTCTGTCTCCCGGCTGATGACGGTACAGCTGACCGTAGCCCACGTCGGTAGTCTCGGGGACCTCGTTTATCAAGTCCGGCTCCGTCAAGTACTTGGAGACAGGGCTGCGGTAAGGCTCGTCCACGCTTCTATGTTCTCTCCGCTCGAGAGTCGCCGCTCTGCTCATCTCTCTCTCGGTATACGAGACTATCTGCTGGTGCTCCAGCCCTATCAGGCTCCCGTTCCCCTTCCTGCACTGCAGGCTGGTCACCGTGTCCTTGGTAATCGGCATCACGGACTTGTTCTGCGAGACCAGAGCCTTCGAGTTTCTCTTCCGGTCGCGACGACGTTTTCGTACGCAGAACACGATGCTGCCTATCAGGGAACCGAGTGCGAACAGCGTCACTACCAGAGCTCCCGTTGCCACGGCCACGATGTATCCCGATCTCGAACGATCGCTCGGCGGCTCCGAAGTCACCTTCTCTTGGAAAAGCACCCGCAAAGATAGATTCGACTTTGCCGTGCCTGCTCCGTTTTCCGCTATGCAGGTGTACGTGCCCTCGTTCAACGATTCCACGGAGTAGATCAAAAGGGTGCTGCTCATATTGGTGTCGCCTCGTTCTCTATAGATGTATCTGGAACAAATCGCACGACTCCGTATGATATTTCGCTTAGGTTCGCCGTCTTTCTACTTATTTCGTTTCCGTTCGTTAGAAAACGTCCAACGTCCGCGATGCACGGGCATCGTCGATTACCATGCTTTAGCGATAAACGCGCGCGACCAATATCTATCGAAGAAACGTGTTCTTTATCGCGAAGTCGCTCGAAATACAATTTCCTCGTAAGCTTCGTAGCAGAGACGTTCACGTGAAATGCTAGGACCTGCTCCCTCGTTCCTTTGAAATTCAACGATACACGGCGCGTCGCTAAAGTACTCGCAACTCCTTCGATCTCCGCCGACTCGAAATCGTTCATATATCTTTCGAGATGATGAGAGAAATGTACGATACTATATAATATTAGGTGGAGTGGAAAGTAATGTTTCTGCGAATCTCGATACTTATTTATCGTTCATCAGCTCATTGATTTTTATCGATTTTAAATTGAAAATTCCCACGCTAGATAGCGAAGGGTTGTTAAACCCTTGCACGACGTTGGAACTCAGAAAATGCCTTACCGAGCCTGTCTCGTGATTTTCAAGTTTGACCCAAAATTTGCATCGAGAGTCAGACTCGCGAAAATAATGCAACGAGTTATAATATCTCGTGATTAGATAATTGTTTAAAAATAGAAACTTATTAAGAATGTATTTGTTTGAATCTAACGTAAAACAAGTAACATTACTTTTCAGGTCCTCCTAATACTTTCGCGATAATTATTACTGGACTGCGGATCTTTATGCAAAATACAATCTTCGCGAACGTGTCTACCAACATCGAACCTAAATAGGAATTTATATTATCCTACAAATATTGCAACATGAACTTTACTTTCAATCTTTTTTATATATTGTTGCATATCGTTTCCATCTCGTAGTTTCTTGGACATTCAAATTTCCCATAAATGCATAAAGATCTGCAATCTAATTATCACCTAATAGCTCGCAGTTTATCGAGGTCCTATTTTCGACTTAACGAACGGTTATTTTTCAAAAATGTTTCGGCGCTTGACAGATGCGGTGTGCACTTTTTACCGATAAGGGTTCCGATAACATCGATTCCGAAAGGACATCAACGATTCGAAGCGAGCAGTTGCGGGGAGTGCGAGTACTTCTGCGACTCGTTGGATGTGGCACGGCTAGCAGGTTATCGCGAAAACAGGGAGAAGTTTATCCGTGAGAGAAATTCAAATGTTATCGGAACTTTATTTCGATTCCGAACGACCGTGTACGTGGCCATTTGTACCACCGTTTCGCTGCGCCGATGGCTTCGCGAAAAAATTCCGGGAATTGTTTTTCGAGAGAAAATTTCGATATTGCTCGCGGATCAACGGTTCGGTAACCGTTGGCTATCTCGAGTAATAAAACGATATTCGAGAGGAAACGTTTGGTTCGCGAATCCATTCGAAAGCGATCAATTTTTTTATCGCATTTTCCGTAAGTAGTACGGAGTATTTTCCAAGTAACCAAGTGTTTGGATACGACATTCGACTGTCTCGGCTGCGCGAACGCGAAGTACGTTCCTTCGAGTGTAAGATCGAAGAACAGTCGGTCCTGTAAATATTCGTGCCCTCTGCATGTATCGAAGAAATTTAAAATTAAAATACAAAATTTCTTTTGGTGGTACAAATTAGTACAAAATCCGGCACTAAATGTATCAGCTTTGATTTTTTCCTTTATATTAATTTTGACGCGTGGTCCTGCTAGCTTGATATCGAGCTACGATTTTTTCGAAAACGATACGAGGTACAAAATGATCGTTGGAGGTACAAATTGGTACAAAATATTTACTAAATATTCCACCATGTCCGATATGATTCCGCCGATTTGGTCCCGTCTTTGGTCCCCTCATTTCTCGATGAAAATAGTGCATACTCACCGTGGGAAGCTGGTAGAAGGATTCAATAGCGAATTGTTCTCGTTGCGCAGCTCGCAAGGCTCCCCGTTGAACCACCAAGTGAGCTTAGCGGCCGGGACGGCGTAGACGTCGCATCTGAGGGTGACGTTGTCCCCTTCGTAGGCCTCGAGTCGTTCCTGTAGGTCGATTCGCGGCAGGCAGGCCAGCTCGTTCGGCTTGACGGTCTTGATCTGTTTCCCGTGGAGTCTCGGGGGTGCGTCGCAGACGGGCTCGGACTCCTGCGGGGCCGCTGGCGCTGACTCGTTGAGCCAGGTCTGGGTGGCGCGCAAACGGCAATCGCATATCCAGGGATTGTTGTGCAAGGTGAGACCTCGAAGGTTGCCGCCGAGTGGCAGCGTCAGCTCGGGAACGCGAGTCAACCGATTCCCATCCAATCGAAGCCACTCGAGCTGGTGGAGACCGTCGAACGCGGAGCGCTCCATGGTCTCCAGTCGGCACTGGCTCATTTCCAGATTCGTCAGGTGTGGCAGATGCTGAAAGGCCCCGCGGCGAATCTCCCGTATGGGATTTCCGTTCAGCAGCAACTTCATCAGATTCGTGTAGAACGGGAAGGTCTCGGTCGGCACCTCCTCGATCAGGTTCTCCGATAGATCGAGCTCCACCAACCCCATCAAACCAACGAACGCCCTCGACGCTATGTGGCTGATGTGCGATCTGGCTAGATAGAGTCGCTGCAGATTTATCAAGCCGAGGGCGTGGAAGCACTCCGTCGGTAGACTGACCAGATGATTGTCGGACAGATCCAACACCTGCGTCTCCTCTCGGGCGCCCTGCGGGAGTCCTTTTAGGTTACGGTTCGCGCACTCCACCCATTCTTTTCCGCTTTTCCATTTGCACGTGCACAGAGAAGGACAGCTCTCCACCGTCGAGCTCCACGTTAACAGCATCATCATCCCGAGAAGCGCCCCTCTCCGCCACCAGGCCCGCACGCTCGGGCACATGGTGCCTCGTTCTCGACCTCTCGTTACTTTCTTTTAGTTCTATCGCATCTTCAACATTCTCGCACCGTCTGCTCCTATTTCTACGCCGACGTTCTTCCCGCTCGACCGCTCTCCGAAGGAATTCTGGCGGGGTCATCAAGCCGAGGCGCTCGATCGTCGATTCCCACCCTGAAACAACAACGGTTCGAACGAACCCCGTTAGAAACGCCCTCGTCCTCCGTTCCCGTGTGTCGTTGGAAAATGTTGGGGAAACTCGTGACTACGGGCTCGAAAACCTGGAAGCCTCGAAAACGGGTCAAAGGGTTGCGTTACGAGTCGACTTATCATTCAGCTCGCGAAACGTCGACGGCCTGCTTCCTCTCCGAAACCCCGTTCGTTCTTTGAAACCCATTCGCGAGTCCGCGCGTACAAATTTCGTTCAAAAAGTAGCTCGTCGTTCCGGATAATTCTCGTCCAACGTCGACGTTTCGGAGCGACTCTTCGTACGTTTGGACACTTTCGACAAGTTCGTACGAGAGTATACCGGCGATGATTTTTCGCTGAAAAGAGAAATATATACAGCAAAGACTGGACAAGTGGAAGAAAACCGGGACCCAAAGATCGCGTTTCTATTCTGTGTTTACATTTGGCTGGAGTCGAGCGTCGAAAGTAAAAAAAGGACAGAGAGTGAAAGGAAAAGAGGTCCGAGCAGAAGAAAGCAGTCGACAGAAGCGTGTCAAACGGTTAGGAGCATGTTACACCGAGCGTCAAAGGGTCCTTCTTGATTCTTGCGTTTATCCAGTTAATACTGTCTTGCACTTATCTAGTCTTTCCCGTGTCCATGTCGAATCGAGTAACCTCCTCCTTTTTGATGTCGGTTGAAGATAAACCGCGCCTCGCGTGAATCGCCAGCGAAATAAAAGCTTCGCGTAAGTATACAACGATCGATGGACGGCGAGAGAGCGGGGAAACATCGATTTCGTCGAAGCACGCGCAGCTAGTTAGAAATTCTCCGGTGGTTGCGGTCGTAAAACAGGCACCGTTGACGTTTCCGCGGCGCGGCGTTGATACTGTTCCCGAATTGACGTACTGCGGATTAATAATTAATCGTCCGATCACGCGATACATTTTCAACGAAGCATCGGAGCGCATACTAATCGTTGCATCATTGGACGACGTTAAATCGAGGCACGTCGCCGTGCGATCCACCTCCTGACGCGATTCACAGCGCGGCACGCGGGCCCTGTACCGGCGAATTACACCGCGGATGCGTCCATTAATTCCGAGACATCGAAAACACGATCCGCCCAAGGAAACCCCGGTGAACGAGCTGGGTAAACTCGGCGACGAACGGTCGCTATAACCGATTCATCTCGCGAGAGCGGCTCGTCGCGGCGATTGTCGTCCTCGCGGGGATCCGAACGATATATCGCGCTCCGCGCGAGAATCTACATTCCGTTTCACCGTTAAATGTTTTATCAGCCGCGGAAATAGGACCGATCCATCGAGGGATTTACCGCGACGAAAACCATGTTGAAACACGTTCGTGTGGATTTTATTCCTCTACCGTGGGCTGCCAGCGTACCTAGAACACGGAAAGTGAAACCACGAAACCTGGTCGGACCACCAACGGAAACCATCGCGTCTCCCTTTCCCCGGAGACTCGTCCAACTAAAACTTAATCGATCGACGAGACAACTACCGAGACAATTTTACTACTATCGTCTACCAGCGAGATCCGTTGCAACGGGACGCGAGCAGGTGCATCCGTACGGAAAATTTTTATTTTATATTTTCAACGTATTTTTATTCACGTAGAATCATTCCCGTTTCGCTTGTACCAGCAGTTACGGAACAGCCTAAAGATGCGGCCGAGATAGCCACGGTACACGGTTAGCGGTTTCCAAGTTCGATTTCCGTGGAATAGAGACAGCTCGCAGACTCAAAGGGGCGATCGTGCCGGCCGGATACTTGGCAAACAAATCGGAAAAGACACATCGCGCGACTGTCTTTTTATCGCGAAACCGAGATCGTAGATTCGCGAAGGTGAGGGCGAGAGGAGGAGCTGAATCCTTGATTTCCTTCTGGCGCGTTTTATGGAAAAATCTGACCCGCATCGGCGGTGGAAAAGTTCGGAAATGTTTGCGAGATGGCTTCGGGGCGACAGGAGGCTCGCCGAGAGTACGAAAGTCTGTAACTGGGGACTTCGAAACTGGTACAGTCTCCCCCGAAGAGAGAAGTCTGTATCGTCGCGGAGAAAGTTACGACGCAAACGGGAAGTTAATGCTTTTAGGAAATGCGCTTTCGATCTTCGATATTTCCATACGAATAGACCCGCTACCAGAATTAGAGAAATCGCAAGTGACGCATTGTTTCACGCATCGACCCTAACCTTGCGTCTCGTTGTCGACAAACGCAAATATCGTTCGTTCCTCGACGACAGTCGAGAAACGGAGTTCGAAGGAAACTGTTGCAAACACGGGTAATCGACGAGGCGATCGAGTGGGACGCTAAACTTTGAGAATATCGAGTAACGAGAGGAAAGACGTTGTAGCAACGGAGAAGGAAAGTGTCGAGAAGTTGACGAGGAAGAGCAGAGGTGTATCCGTGAAAGAAGTTGAAAGCCGAAGAGATCAAAACGGGATAATAAATTCCATAGAGACAGGAGTGTGCACGCGACCCGAAGACGCTGGCTGGAGAAGAAACACTCGTCGCGGCATAACATCAGCCGATATCAGGATATCGGAATATCGAGCGCATGCGGTTCGTCGGCATGCAAACCCCACGATTTTTCATGGCTTTATTCCAGTATTCCAGTATTCCCGTTCGACGAGCTTTTCCAGCAGAAGGAGCGCAAAGGGAGGCCTCGAGAATATTGCCTGCTCGACGTTTCGAATCCAATATCTGTTATCGGCACTTTTTTTTCCGCCGCAATTTCGACGATGCTCCTTCTAACGCGCTAAAACTGGCTACGGCTTAGGAAGCTACGGATCGCGCCACGATTCGCGATTCTTAACCCCCTGCGCTACTTTCGCGAGTCCGACTCGTCATCGAAATTTCAGGCCAAACTTGAAAATCATTAGTCGGAATCGTGATGCAAATTTCAAGCCGAACTTGAAAATCACGAATCTGGCTCGTAATGAAAATTTCAGGACATACTTGAAAATCACGAGTGTCACTCGTGATTTATTTATTTATTTCAATATACACGGGCATAGCGTGTATTAATACAGTGTAGCGATTATAAAACAACCACAGTTGACAGACTTCAAGACAAACAAAAATTTACAAACAAGCAAACAATCATAAAGAATGATGAAAACTCTGGATCGTGATGAAAACTTCAGGCCAAAACTTGAAAATCACGAGTTTGACTCGTAATGAAAATGTCAGGACATACTTGAAAATCACGAGTGTGATTCGTGATTTATTTATTTATTTCAATATACACGGGCATAGCCCATTATGAAATTAATACAGTGTAGCGATTATAAAACAACCACAGTTGA
>NC_071977.1:29859322-29864211 GCF_026283585.1 Hylaeus volcanicus
TGGATCGTGATGAAAACTTCAGGCCAAAACTTGAAAATCACGAGTTTGACTCGTAATGAAAATTTCAGGCCAAACCTGAAAATCACGAATAACGCTCGTTGTTAAGTTTTCCGAGCTTCAGCGTAGTGCGAGGGGTTGAAAAGAGAATTGAGAATATTATAGTAATCGCGAGACGCGCATCGCGCGTATAACGCGCGACGTTACCGATTTCTCCCTCACCCTCCTTTTACCCTCCGTCGACGGTGTATCTCGGCTCGCTCTATCTCGCGGCGCGACAAGAAAATGTAGCGCGAAAATGAAAAAGGAGACGAAAAATGGGAATTCGATGTATTCCCGATAGCATCCTCGATAAACTCCGGTGCCGTGCCACGCCATCCCGCGCCGGGTCTCGAGGAAACCAGTCCCCGGTTTCTTGTTTCACGCGAGACGTAACGGTGCCTGCACGTTTCTCGATTACGAAACGAATTTGTCACGGTAAATAATGTTATCAGAGCGATGAAATATTTCGATATTTTTCAAGGTGTCCATTCATGAAAACGAGATTACGTTTTCGTTCTTTTTCAGTTGGATACGTGACTCGAAGCCGGTGTAATTTCATCCTTTGTCGTTCGTTTCCGCTCGATGCGTCAGCGGAGTATAAATTTTGAATAAAAAGTGAATTTCATAGATAGTTCGCGTTGCGATCGTAAATCCCGGTGGTACCTTGGTTTTCGTGCGAGAAGAGGTCCATTCGGCGAGATGAATTTTTCCCTGTCGCGAGCGACCCCCCGCGTTTCAAAAATTTCTGGTCACGCGGCGAGCTGTCCATAAAAACAGGAAAATGGGATAACGGTGGAGAATGGGAATCGGGGGCGGCCGAAAGGCAGTAACGGGACACACCGAGTTAAAGATCAAAGTCCTCGTTCGATTCATGACGGATCGATCGGGGGGGAATTCGGCAATTTTGCGCTCCGCTGGAGCGGATTGTATTTAAAAAGGGAAAATAGACCGATACGCTAACGTCGGACTTTTATCCTTGTCGAGCGCAAGCGTGATTGTCGATTCGTTAAAGGAGACGCGATAACGGCGATGACTTCAAAGCGGCATGTCCGATGGGAATAAAGGAATAAAAATAACGCTGAATACGAAGCGGCGCGGACGCGGATGCGGGCGAATCGACGGTTGGTGACAATTTAATCTCTTCGTCGATTATGTCGCTTCTTCTAGAATTATTTGTGGAGATTTTTATCCTAGCAAACCCACCAGGTACTCGACCCTTTGATCGCGAAGGGCGTACGTATACGTCCACGAGAAATGGACTCGGAGAAACGTTTATACCAGGTAAATCAGTTTCGAAAAAATATCAGCTTATACGGTTTGACGAGACGAAACTTTTTTTATATACACACTTTATTCGTAGAACGCTTAATTTCGGAACTAAAAATTAAAAAGAACAACACTTTCTCCGAAACTGTATCGAACCACCGATCGTGTAACCGACTCGCTGTTTAGCGTCAAGTCAATTTCACGGTTCGCAAAGGAGACTTCGATTACAGCGCGTTTCACGGGAAACGCTAATCCTCGGCGAGATAACGGATCGCCGACTCGAACAGTGGCGTTCGAATCGAACCAAAGCCAACGCGACGATAAGAGGGAATACGCAGACAGGGAAGCAACTATCCTAGAGCAGCCAAGGCGGACGTAACGCGAGGGAGGCTCACGCCTAACGTCGACTCGCAATCTTTTAACGCAATTCGCTCCGTCGAACCATAAAATTACCGAATACCGGCATCGATCGACCGCCATTCCCGCAGGACGAACAGTTCGCCCTGTTCGACCGCGAAAAGGGTCTCGAAACCTCCGGGGGTGACTCGGTGAAGCATTGCCCCTATTACGAGCCCCGTTCGACCCTCCCGCGAGCTGAATTACCAAGTAGTCCGATCTTCTCGCCTCGTCGAACACGATTCGGTACGCTCGTTAATGGGAAAGAAATTTCGAAAGTTTCCATCCACGGAGCGAGATCGATGCTCTTTACTATCGAGTGTTGCTCTTCCGCGGATCGATACCGTCACTGCCATTCATGCTATCGAACATCGACGATTACTATTTGAACACGTTGCAAAAACACCGACCGCGGCGCGAAATTATCGAGCGGTCAGCAGGAATTTCTCCAAGCGGCGCTCCTCGATTACCCTGAAACGGACGCTTGCTGCGCGTATTGTTACGACGCGACGGGATGTTCGGGCTGGCGCATGGAGGGTGAGTGCGCACCCTTTACCGTTTCTGGCGGAAGCGTCGCGGCACGGAAACGACTCCTTTGTATACCATTTTTCCTCCTATCTTCTTTTTTCTCGTACGGGGAACACGGAACGCTGTCTGGCGGCCGAAGTTGCCGCTTTACGACCACCGCATCCCCCTCCGTCGACTGTCTAATATCCGTTTCGGTCTCGAAGCCAACGGTCAACGGCCAACGAGTGACGGCAAGTGTAGTCCCTCGTTAACCGAGTCGCGATAAGCCGTTCGCCGTTTTAACGACTCGTTCCCGTGTATCGCGTTTCTCACAGGTACCGTAAAGTCTCTTTAAACGCACAAGCTCGGGACTGAACTTGAGCGTTTATCGTAGAGTTTGTATACAGGGCGTCCCAACAATGTCGGAGGTCCTTGAAAGGGGTGGTTCGGGAAGTGACTTGAAACAACTTTTTCCTTAACGAAAATCTTGGACGAGACTTCGATTAAGCAGATATTCACAGGAGAACGATCGTGGTAGCGAAGACTACGCGCTAGGCGGCCGCAGTGGAATAGGTACACGCCTAATCAGTCGCAGTAGTATAGGCCACGCGCTAGTCGGCCACGCGCTAGTCGGCCGCGCTGTGATTGATCGGGGTTTTCTGTTAATATCTCCTTAACGAAGCCTCGGACAACATTTTCCTCCCGAACCATCCCTTTCAAGGACCTCCAACATTTTTGGGATACCTTGTATTTTTTGGTATCTGACTGAGAAGGACAGCGGTTAAAGAAGAGGACCGAGCAAAAACACCAGAGTCACCGGGGTATCCGATCTCTGATCGTGTTACACTACTCGACGATCGAACTCAGGAACCCCTCAAGAAGTATACCCCCAATGGTGGGGACGGTTTCTGTGTATTTATCCGAGTCCACCAACAGGCCCAGAAAACCTCATCGTCGGAATGTTGGTATTTAACGCGTTCCGTTACGGATGCATCAAAGGAAGAGAAAAAGCTTGGAGGTGAGAACGTTGAACGTTTTAAGCGTCGAGGACGATAGGGTCTAATCTCGGCGACTAGCTGAAATGTTGCCGCGCGGCTGACGATGGGAATCGTTTCAAACGAAGTACATGTCAATATTTTAGTGGGTTGCTTCCATTCTCGCTTCCACCTTGGCCACGTTTCAGAAGCAACGCTGGAAACGTCGAGACGTAACTGCGGCAGAAATGAACGAACTGGTAAAACGCGTTGTGCCGCGGTAAGCTGCTACCATTATTTTCGGCAACTGCAGCTCCTCGCGGTCCGTCCAGTAAACCTCTCGCTATTACGGTTATCTCGAGTGCATTAAGTCTCGTATCCCACTGCCCCACGCTGCTATCGTTCCAGAGTCCACTATCGTTCGACGTGCCCCGGCGATTCTCATTGCGAGCGCGATTACGCGTACCTGCCGGAAAATTAGTTTTAATCCTAGCTCCGGTTTCTGCTTACGTTCGCGCTGCTTCTTCCATCGCGCGGAAGATTCCTCGTTTTAACGAGAAAACTTTGCCACGTGAGAGAGAACAGCGAGCGAACCGTGACACGTTTCGCTCCAGAATGCGTCGAACCGCGTTTCAATGTATGACAAAAGGTGCCCGAGGATAACGCGACTGTCCCTCTCTCATCGGCGAGGCAACGGAGCGCGCCAGAATCGAGCATTCCCCGCTCGAAATAATCAGCTTCGATCCGAAAGAAAGTTACCGTCCGGAGGAATCGCGACCGCGGCGAAGCGTTTCTTTTTATCAGACGGAACTTCCTCGCGGCTTTGGTTGTCGCGTTCCGTGGATATTCAATGGAATTTGAATAGGTGATCCGAGAAAGGCAACCGAATCCGTTTCGCGAAACCTCTCGAATCTTCTTCGACGAAATATTAAAAGCAAACGTCGACGATCGATTCAGAAGAATGCGTCAGGCGGAATCCGTAACCGTAACTCGGTTCTTTCTATCGTCGAACTTTCTACGATTTTGGTTGCCTCTCGCGGAAATTCTCGTACAAAGGCGTAACCCCTTTTCGTTTGTTTACTTTAGAGAAATTCGACGAATTCGCGTAGGTACGTGGAAATCGCGAACGATCCCGCGACTTAGCGACGAAACGGGAAATCGCAAGGATTAGACTCGCTCGTTTTCAGGGCGTTTAACTTTCTGTATCCCGGTTTCGAGGCCCACGAATTATCGAATCGAGCCGACGCGTTGCCTCGGGCATTTCGAATCGCGCGATTACTTTTAAACTCCACGCGGTTCCGGCAGGCACGAAACGTTGCGTTGCAATAATTGATTGGAAAAACACATTCGCGTTCCGCGCTGGCACGAATCGCGAATAACGATTACCATTTAAACCGATTAAACAAGCTTGGACGACTAAAGTCGTTACTTCGACCCAAAAATGCGCGAACTGTTAACGCTCTTGGTGCGATATTTTTCAAAAGTATTCGAAACGAGCCTGCTCGTAAAACGAAACGTTCCTAGTAATTCTATGGAGAATTGACTCCTAATCGTGCCGTTTTAGTTTCAAGTCCGCGGTATACGCGCGCGAGAGGGCGAGTTACGCGTTGTACCACGAGCAGACACAAGAGAAGACAGAGACAGAGAGAGACAGAGACAGAGAGAGAGAGAGAGAGAGAGAGAGAGAGAGAGAGAGAGAGAGAGAGA
>NC_071977.1:29864221-29882422 GCF_026283585.1 Hylaeus volcanicus
AGAGAGAGAGAGAGAGAGAGAGAGAGAGAGAGAGAGAGAGAGAGAGATATTTCGACCATTTACGAACGAGACGCGTCAAATTTCGTCCGACGATTCGAAAGGGAGATCCGAAATGTTTCGCGCCGGAGTTCCTTCTTCGTCCCTCCTTTCTCGGCGCTTCAATTACGACGCTTAAATGGGACAATTATCTCGCGATCGTAGCGGGGATCGCCTCGCCTCGTCCCGAATTAAGACGAAGAGGGTGATTCCGACGGTGGTTTACGACGTCGATTCCCCGGGGCTGCGCACCCCGACCATCCTGTTCGCGCGAAGCGACGAACTTTCATTATTAAGAACGAACCAAGATAATTCCCGTAATCAGCGTTCTTCCATGCTAATGAAATTTATGGACACTCGATTCTTGCTGCGCTATCGCTCGCACGTTCCGGATCCGTTGCAGCGCGTTTACAGTTCCCGAAAAGATGCACGCGACGCAGTTTTAAATCGATCATTTGTTTTAAATCGATCTCCAGCGCCCCAACACATTCTTTCCTGACGCGCGTAATTTAAACAAATCATACACGCGTCGGATACGCTTCTTGAAACTTTTAACCCTAGTCCGTCGAAAGTTACGGTAGGCCCGACCGACGTTCGATTCCCAGGGCGCAAGAGTTATTCCATTCCCAGCATCGAGGCTTTTCGACGTAACACGTGCATCACGAATGTCGCTCGGTTCGAAGCGAATCAAATTATTGCCTCCCGATACGTATCAGGATTCTCGGGACTACCGAGAAAACTGTGCGCTCCTGGAACTCGAGACACGGCGTGTGTCTAATGGGTGAACTCTCGGGAAGCTACGAAATTTACGACGCGACTCCGAAGGAAGCCAAGAACAATGCCTTTTATTTTGGTTCTTTACTTTCGCGGAGCGTTATGAATCATGCTGTACCGAAAACGACGTTGGCTATCGATATATATATATGCTTTTTCGAGCACGCCGTTTCATACGGCAAAATTCAAAAGTTTCCTTTATTCCAACGTTATTACTCGAGGGGTCCTTTAAGATCGCGTTAAAGGGACAAACGAACCGCTAAACTGTAACTAGATTGATAGATATTATGTATTTATAGGGAACTTTAATGCGCAAGAAGCTACAAAATGCCAACAGGATACGATAATATAAAGAAATACTGAAATTAAAATTTATATTAAAATATTTGTACAGTAAAATAAATTCTTATACAAGTTCAATTTTTGTAGGTACGTTTGCAAAGATTTTATTTCGCATAAACGTCCGCAGTTGATCTATTTTAATTTCAAGCTTTCTTTGTACCCATTGCGAAGCATACAAATGTTTGCTTTCCGACGGTGCCAAGTAGGTGAAAATACGGACGATCGGCGAATCGTTCGCGCGATTTGGAATGTTCGAAGGTTTCCCGCTGGCAAACGACATATGAAAAAGTGCAACGCGGTAGAAGAATCAACTACAAAATATTTTTAATCTATTTTCGAAAGCTCTCGCTTCTCAAATATTGTCGCGTTACGGGCGAACCGATATATCACGATCCTCGTGGGAGTTTTCGAAAAATTTAATACGGGACACGCTGCCGCGGACATTCAAGGGGAAATGCGAAAAAAAATGCGCGAAGTGCACGTTGCGCGCGTAACGTCCATCAACGGCACCGAATTCTTTTCGCGTGTAATTTTTGCACAAACTTTCGTTCTCGAAAGGAATCGGTTCGAAAATTTGTCGAGTCACGCGCGTGCTCGACAAATAGTCAAACGTGTATTTTTTTTTCGAAGATAGAGCATCGCACGAAAAAATTTTATTCCACGTTTTCGATACAATTTTTCCTCCCGGGACATCCCCTTGTAATCCCTCGGCGAATATCCCTGTCATCCATATGTGGACGTTAATGGTACCGAGAATTTCGCTAATACGATATCGACGATTAACGACAAAGCCGTAACGCGAAATCCGATTCATAGAGATTCGAAGCCAGACGCTAAAGCACCGCGATTGGCCGATAATCTGCGCGCTCGATCGCATTACACGGAATTAAGACGACGAAGGGTCGATTTATGACGCGATTTCAAGCTCGCGTCACCGCCGATAGCCGGTCGATGCGATTATCTCGAAGACGGATCGCGACGCGTCCTTAACACCACGGCCGTGGCTGTCGTTTCGCCGAAGCTTCGACCAAACGTCGCGACGTCGAACACGGAACGTCGAGCGTCGAATCGCGGAGTCCGTAGGCGAGCCGATAACACGCGGTCGAGAGGCGGCTCGTTCGAGCGTGTCACTTTTATCGGAGCGTTCCCGTTGCTCGGGCATTTTTCTGTTTCCTTTGTAACTCGGAATCGAAGCGACGTCGATACCCTTTGTTTTCCCCGCTCTTCCTCCCTTCGACTCTTTTCTCCGGTCGCCGGCAGACTCCACGCCAACCACAGCCTGTCTCGGACGTTCGATTTAAATTCGCTTTGCTTGGAATGTGTATTTACGCGGGCATTAGCTGGCTCGGGAAATGTCGCGTCGTATCGAGAGGTGGGATCCGAAACGAAACGCGACGATCGAACTTTCGTCGTTTCGAAAACTATTGAACTAGCTTACCGAGCAGAGAATCGCTCTATTCTGTGTTTATACATTTGGCTCGAGTCGAGCGTCGAACGTAGACACGGACAGAGAAAGAAAGAGAAAGATGTCCGAGGAAAAATAGCAGCGGGCAGAATCGCGATATCGACTTTTCGCGACAACTTTCTCTGCCGGAACGTAACTATTTTATCGAGTAGCTGGTTCCTCGCGAAATTCGAAAGTTCCATAGCTGAGTAGACGTCGTTTTTTTTTTTTTTCGAAAACCACGAACCACTGTTCCCTTGAAAAGAAACCGACTCCGCGGAGATATTTCGAATGGAGACGGGGATAAGACGTCTCTCGCCGGCCGTTGTACCTAACCGGATTCGAAATGGCGAAAGTGCATCGAAAGGACGACGATAAACGAAACGGTTCGTTTGATCAGCTCGTTTCATAATCTCCCGGAAAACGTGCAATCTCGACTTTGGCCGAGCACTCGATCCTCCTCTCTGCGAACTCTCTCGAACGCCGCGCGAACTTGTAATGGAAATTGGCGGTGCATCGTTCTTTTATTCCCGCCGTGCCGCGAGGAGAGCGTCGCGTCGCTGCCGTTAGTCACGGGATGCGACCTAATATGTTTACCAGCGGACGATTTTGGATCGCGGCCAAATTAATTTCGAACGAGCCTCGCTCGAAATTGTAATCGACTGTTTAATCTTGGGATTGAATTGTCCGGGCGGTATCGACGACCGCGCAGCTTTACGACGGTTATTTTCGATCTGGATATTCCCTGTTCGCACGCCACGGTGCTTCAACGCCGCGTCGAGGCGTAATTACGGACACGCGCGGCCGAACATCGTTTATCTTTCCGTTCTGTTTTCTCCGGCTCCGTTTCCTCGAGCTTCGCAAAGTATTTCTCGCTGGTCTCGTTTCGAGCGAAATTATTCAGGATTTCAACGAATCCGCGACGTCTGTCCGATCGAAACGGAAATACATTTTCGTCGCGGGGAACGCGCGCGCGAATTCCTGTTTACCGCGCAATTTCGAACGATTTCGACAAGGAACGGTCCTCCTGCTGTTTTCTCGCCTTCGACTAGAGCTATTCGAATCGTTTCAAGGTTCCAAGTACGAACGGGGGAAGCCAAAGATAAAGGAAACAGAGTTCTCTCGAGCGGATGGGAATTACTCGCCCCGGAAACGTTAAACGCGCCGTAAATTGTGACAAATGCGCCGACCGACGCATTTGTCTTCGTAATATATTCTTCCCATTACTCGAACCAGAGGTCCTCGAGCTTTTTTAGGTCACGGAACTTTTCGCGAACCGACGAAAGTCGTAGAAGAGGAGTCGCTTACGAAGCGTTGCAACTTTCGGAACGCGTCGCGATCGAATTTCGCTTCTGGATCTTCCCAAACCGCTGAAAATTTCCCTTCGCGAGAAACAGGTCCTTTTCGTATGAAATACTTTTGTTCTGTAATTATCGTCTCCGGGAACCTTGCGGAAAACGACGAAAATTTTACCGGGAGAAACTTTCTTCGCGCTGGAGAACTTTCGAAATCGCGTTAACTCGCGGAGTTCGGGAGGCGGAATTTGTTTATTTATTTGTTCGCGGACTGCAATGTTCGCGACGACTCGCAACACCTCGCGTGGCCGTTTTCTACGGGGTAATCGAATTCGGTGGTTCGGATTAAGTGTTTCTCCGATTCGAACGGTGTTTTACCGTCGGCGCGGGGAAAGAGGTCGCAATATTTCGTCGGGGAACGAGTTTCTTCGTTCCGCTCGGTCATACGTTAGAAATGATCCTTTATAAATGATCAAAAAACACAAAGCATGCACTCGCGTGGAACGCGGTCGTGAGAATTATGCGCGATAAATTTCGCGAATACACGTTTCACGCGTAGAGGAGATATTACTTTTTCCATGAACGCGACTTCTCGACCCATATTTCGCGTTTCAACGCGTCAGACTTTTCAGCAAATCATTTATTCCTGGCCAAAAAAGAAAGAAAAAAAAAGAAAAGAAAAAAGAAAGAGCCGGGTAGCTTTCGATGCGACGCGACACGTTTCCGTTTAAACATCGCGGCAACTCGAATTTGCGAACGCGATAAATTCCCGACGCTATAATGCGTCGCGACGAATCGATGCGAACGCGCGCTAGTTTCTCTCTCCGGTTTGTGAATCGTTAAACCCGGAGGAAAAAATAACCGAAACGCGGACCGAGGAGGAAGAGAACGATCGCGCGGTTCGGTTAGGGTGAGATATTCGAAATCGAATAGCGCGAGGGTGCGTCGATGCGTGAGAGTGTATCGACGAAAACGCGACCTCGGGGCTCTTTATCGAGTGCACGGTACATTTGCCGCGGCGCGTCGCGACGCCGACGGTTCGACTCTGTTTCATCGTTCTATACCTCTTCGACGCGATTTCCTGCCTTCTTTTTTTTCTTTCCTTTTTTTTTCTTTTTTTTTTTTTTACAAGCATCGGGACGTCGACGTCGATTGACGGGAACAACGACACGGCGCGCCTCCACTTTGCCCCCCTCCGACGGCGGCTGCGAGCAACACACGCTCCGCCGCGTCGTTTCGTCGACTCTCTTTCGAACAGAAACGTTCCCCGCGCCCTTTGCTTTGCGCGAGCCAGACTGCCCGAAAGGCTTCGACGTTCCGCCAACGAGACAAAAGCACCGTCGCGACGTATCCGATCGGCTGTCCTGGAAATTAACGAAGTATCGGAACACGGACGCGCGCGACAGCTGACTATGCCGCGACTAGGATTTTTCTCAGACATCTAAAAATAGCGACGCGTCGTTTCCTCGCGGTGTATCTCGATAACGAATCGCGATGAACTCGCGACGCGTACATCTACCGTTTTTGACGCGTGTTCGAGAAGAGTTGTGGACTATTTTTGGAAAAATACTCGGATTCTGTATAAATTGAGTAACACTTTTAGTACCGGGCATACTTATGGAAATATTTACGAAGCTAATGATTCGGTCCTTATGCAATTGGAAACTATTAGGACGTCCTACAGGTTCATGCCACTTATACTTCCGCTACTCAAATTAATACGTGAAACGTACCACCCTTAACCATTTGCGCTCTAGGCATTTTTCTATAGAATTCCAGTCCATTTTTAAAATAAATTTCTGCGAAACCAAAAACGTTCATGGCTCAATGTATCTCAATTAATAATTAGCTGCATTCCGATATAAGTGAAATTGAAATTGTACGTTCACAAAGTCACTTTTAAATTACATATTTCGGTCCAGAGGCGCCACCCGAAAAAAAGGTAATCTCCTCACCTGTCTGACATAGTCGTTACATCGTCGCTATAAGATTTCCGTAGTATGTTTTATTGAATATCGACACAGTCTGCGGCACGAACTTATGGAACGACCTGATATGTAATCAATATGTAATACGTTCGCGATGGCATTTATTGGTACAATTATTCGAAATGAATTTTCTGATTCCTAAAACGCAATAATCGTTGGAGAGAATATCGTCTCCGCTGGTCACCGAGCCAATCCGTTCGCGAAAGTCGAAAATTACGCCGAAACGGTTCACGAGGAAAATTAAGTCGCCGGGTCGCGACAGCCAGGCAAAGAATCACGGTCGAACGGGCAAAAGCGTCGCAGCGGCCGCGTCGCGGCGAGCAGCGAGCCGAGTCGTAGACTTCGCGGCCAGAAGCCAAAAGCTCCGGAACTCCGTGAGTTACGATGGCCGCTTATTGGCCCGAAACTGTGTCGACGCTCCAATTTTTTTCCTCCCTCGCCCCTCTTTATCAACGACGATATACTGTCTCCCCGCGGGGCGAATTTCGGCGTTTTATTAGCAATCTGCGGGCTGGTGTCCGTCCGAACGCCGGCGCCGTAGCCGATTCGACTCACCGCGGCAATTCGAGTCCAACCCTCTGTAAATAAGTCCCTCGGTAAATAAGTAGCTCCGGAACGAACGATGTAGTTCGCTCCTCGTACCGTTCCGCGCGATACTTGTTTCCCTGCCCTTGATTCTAACCCGGTAAAGAGCATCTGATTTTCTTAGTCTTAGTTCTTAGTTTTCTTAATCGCGATTTCCGAGTCATCAGGGGTCGCTGATAATAATTAACATATCGTTGATCGGTCGCGAGTGAACTCGTGTTTGCACTTGCATTATGTATTTCAATGTATGAAACCAAGGGTGATATGGAATATTGCAAAAGCTTTGCTCGTCGTGTTCGGTCCTGTCGGTTTTTTATTCCTTTCTTAAAGATAGAATATACTTGGCTCAGTATTTAGGTTTAGGTTTATCGTCGGTCAACGGTTTAAGGCTTTCGCGTGGAAACGAACGATTATCGATTCACGCGTGCACGTTCGTCAATTACGCTAATGAATAACTATGCAAATTAATACGTGTCGAAATTAAACGTTTCCGAAACCTGATACGTATCGAAATAGCCCGGATAGCGAAGTAATCGCGTAGACGCAAGGATTTCGGTAGCAGCCCGCGATTCTATACGCCCGAATATCTCTGTAACGCGAAAAGCAAATATTCGTGGCACAGAGTCGGGGGATCGTAGGATCGAGCCGCATCGGAACCGCGTTCCAACTTGGACTCGTTTCGGAGTTAACGAACGTCGGCCGTGCGATGCGTTCGCAACGCGACAGGAACAGAGGGCGAGTAGAAACGATCGGTTGGATTCTAATTTCGCTGAGTAGCTAGCAGTTTGCACGCCCGCCTGTTAAAGCGCTGCTGCATCTTACTTCGCCGCAGAGCTCGCGAAAACTCGACGAGAGAATTCTCTACCGCAACTCCGAAAGGATCACCGGGTTGCTTATCTATACCTGTTTGAACGCTAATTGCTTTCGACTAATTCCTTCGGATTGTTACCTTTCTCGACGATTCGTACGGTTGCCTTTGTTCGCGGCACGTACCGCGAGAGGAGACTCTCATTTCCTGGCTGCGACCGGAGCTTAACACGTTCACGTACTAGTTGCGTTTCTCGCCACGGGGCGGCGCGATGGTCGCGTCATCTGTTAGACGCGCGAGCGCGAGCCACCGGTGGTACACGCCGGCGTGAACGTGTAAAACTCGAGTCGCGTCGGATTCATCGCATGCGACAAGGATTGTTTAACGCAAGTTGAAAACACAGCGAAAGTATCGATCGGTTTTCACGCTACGAGCTCCGTATTTGCTTGGAGTCCAAGTTCGCGTTACTTGTTTCCTTGTTTTAATCGACGTCGAAGTTCTTCGAGAGAAACAGCGATAACGTGATTCGAATAAAATAAAACGAAGCGGACACGCATCGTAGGCGGCGTTCGTGGAAGAAGGGGACCGAGGAAGGCGGTCTCGGAAAGTTTCCCGTGGAAAAGCGAACGAGTCGAATTACTGTACGAGTCCGACGTGACGCGTAAATAAGCTCGCACGCACGGAGGACATATACTCACGAGTTGCATAACATCGGCGACGAACGCGAGGGTTGCATACCAATCAGCCCGTGCAACAGAGCTACCCGAATCGATCAACTTCGCTCCAGACATGGCGTAAAAAGAATCGAACGCGGGGATGTCGAAAATATACCCACCGAATATAACCGTTTGGATACCACGGGCCACTTTCGCGCTCTTCGGATTTCGCGTTGAAAAAAACCAACGCATTTTATCGATACGGACATCCGACGGCGCGCTCTTCAGCTTTTTTTTCGACACGTAACCGACGAAGCGCGATCGCGCTGCCTGTGGTTTTTCGACCGTGTTTCGTGAAAACCTTCTGGTACGCAAACGGATATCTCTAATTCCCACGGGTTTAAGGATGATTTATTTTCGATTTTTCCTCTACGATTCGGTGTCCGTTCTAGTCTATTTTTCGCACCGATTATCATCCGATCGGTCTTTCGCAGAACGAGTTTTCTTCTCGTGAAATGTGTGAAAATATCGTTACGGAAAAAAAAATTCGGGATCGTTTGTCCGCTCGGACGGCCGAGATACGTTTCAGGGAAGGATCGACGTAAAGTTGCAGCTCGAGACCGTCCATTTGCGCGTAGAAGATGTTTACCCACCGGAGTAACTGCCTCTCCCTCTTTCCCTCGGGACCTGGAGTAGTCCCTTTAGTACGCGATAAACCGCGATGTAAACCGAAGAAAAAACAATTTCACTCGACGTTCGGCTGATCGTAACAGACGAAAGCACGGGATTACGTGCGAAATATCGGACTCGTTTCGTCTCGCGATGACACGTGCGTTTTTACGGCGTCTGTGCTTCACGGTTTCGACGCTACGTCGAGTTCGTTGACGTTGACGCGCGAATAATCGCCGAGATATCTACCTTCCGTTCGAGGCGAATACGCAAGCAGTGTAGGAATTGGAAACAAAGTCGGTGTTTTCGTCCAAAGCCTCGTCTACCCCAAGTTCCGCCTTTGGGGATTAAATCTTCTCGGGGCAAGCGCGAACCCTCGTTGCGTAGCTGCTGGAAACTGACCGGGATCCCGGGCGATTAATCGCGTGCGTCGGATTCCTCCTCGGGCTTTCCCGCAACTTTTTCAATTAAACGGCCCCAACGGTCCGCGCAAGGGGTTGCCAGCGCGAAAAGCACGGAGATGGAAACCGTGGGAACGCCAATGAACGATACCGTTTTTTTTTCTCGAGTTAATAAGCGGATCGATCGCGAACAGCGAGCGATCGAGAAGCGAGCGAGTAACTTCGGCTGCGATAGGCGGTTCGTATCGATCAAAATCGTCGTCGTGTTGTTCGAAACACCGGTCGCGAATACATTAATTTCCACGAGAGAAACGAGTAGAATACGAACAGAAAAAAGTTGGGTCGAAAGGGTTTACCCTTTGCAATCGAGACCTTTTTTCTTTGTATCTACCAGGTCTTTTAGCATTCTATTGTCACGAATTCTAAGCTTAACACTTCTCGAGTTACTGTATCACGTTAAGATGTGTCTGACAGTCACCTTTCTAGCGCAAAGGATTCTATGCGCCCCATACACGATACGATCTGTCGTACGACACGTTGTACGACCAATCGGTTAGACAAGATGCTTCGGCCGTATGAATGGGATTCCATTTTCTGTGGCGCGTTTTGGTACGACGCGCCCGAAATACGGTACGATCTGTCGTACGACACGTTGTACGACACGTTGTACGACCAATTGGTTCGACGAGACGCTTCGGCCGTATGAATGGGATTCCATGTGGCGTGTTTTAGTACGACGCGCCCGAAATACGGTACGATCTGTCGTACGACACGTTGTACGACACGTTGTACGACACGTTGTACGACACGTTGTACGACCAATTGGTTCGACGAGACGCTTCGGCCGTACGAATGGGATTCCATGTGGCGTGTTTTAGTACGACTCGACCAAAATACGGTACGATCAATCGGTTAGACGAGACGCTTCGACCGTAAGAATGGGAGTTGCATAGTCTGAGTCGCGTGCCGTCGTATGGTTCGGAAGTTAAACATACCAAAAATCTGTCCAAAAACATACCAAAGATCCGTCCTCGACAATATACAACGCGTAGCGATCAAACGTTCGTTTCCTCGCGACAGTACCGAACGCAGATTTTCCGTTCCCATTCGTGACTCGACTCCGAAACGGTTACTCCGGCGATAATTGAACATTTCCAAACAGTCATCGGTTCGTTCCCGTTGTTACCATTGCCGAGTGAAACGGTTGGGCGTGGCGAGCTTTCGATCCCTTCGCTCGGCGAACGGATGGTTTGGGACCTGGCACAAAGCCGAGCCACGAAAACGTACCTGCAGCGCAAGTTTTATATGATTATTTGACCGAGCGGTAACCAGCACGCCGCGGCCGCTTCGTTCCATTTAAATACATGATTGCGAGAGATTTTTCTGGCCGCCGCCGCGCCGTTTTCACCGTTACCGCTCTCTGCTCCCGCTTCTGTTGTAGATTCATACGCGTGCACGACTCGCTTCAAGTTTTCCATCCGGCTGCACCGGGATCTCGTTTCGTCGGCAGTTTTAAGGAGAGTCTCGCGCTCGAGACTAATTACGGAAATAATGGGGATCAAAAATGAACGCTTCTAGTGCACCTCCAGCACCACTCGAGGGTGTGCTTCTTCCCTCTGCGAGATCTTACGGTATTTATATATATATAAATACACACACACACACACATTTCTTTTTTATTTTCTTCCCTTTATCCTCGTTTTTCTCCTTTTTAGTCGTCGTTGCGTCGAGTCGTTTTTCGGCGACCGCTCGAGAGCGTAGCCCGGCGGTTTCGGATTTTCCTTTCGGGAGTCATGAATCGCGTTGATGAAAACATTCGCGAATTTCGCGCGAGCCTCTTTTTCTCTTCTCCGGCTGTAAACCAAGCGGTCGGCAGTAGCGTCGTTTTCCAACTTTTGTATATAGTTCTTCAACTCGCGTACAGTTCCTATTTACAGTATATAAATCTTGGCGATTTCTCCAGCAAAAATTCCGTTTCCCAAAGGCCTAGAAAGCTCGTAAGCACACCGGACTCGGTCCTGGGTACCGAGATCGCAAATCTAATAACTCGCGAGTTTTCCGCACGGCGAAAAATTTCGTTGGTTCCGGACCAGCGAGCATACGCGGCGTCAGCAGGTTCTTGGCCGCGAAAGCGGTCATTGTTTTAAGGGAAAAAGAAATAAACGTCGACTCCCTCCTATCGATCTCACGAGTCCGTCGCGGTGGTACGGAGTGCTCGAATCGCTTACTGTTTTCATTTCGTCGTTTCAAAGATTCAATTTTACCGAAAGGCCGCATTCGCGGCTCCTCGAGGTGGAAAAATATTCGTTAAAATGTTCGTTTGAGGCCGAAACTCGGGCAACTCGCGCAACGAGGTAATACATTCGAGCGTTTTTCACGAAAGACTCGGTACTCGTCGGCGAACATGTTCGCGCGGTATTCGCTTAACGAATTTAATCCGACGCCATTCAGACCGCGCGTGTCCTCCGTGATAATCGACGCGGAAAAATATTTCGCGATCGGTATTTAGATGTCGCGGGGCGATGTAGTAATCGAGGGGCAGAAAATTAAAAGCAAAACTGGCGAGTATTCGACGCGCGAATATCTTCGCGTCGGGAGTATCCGCGCAAGGAACTCCGTGCATCTTCGTGCTAATTAAATCGTCGGAAGAATTCGTCCGACGTAATAAAAAAATACCTCGAGGGTTCGCGTCGAAATTCTTCGCGTTCGCGACTATTCCGTGTCGCCTTACGACCAATAATTGTTAACGACAGTGATACAAGTAAACGCGAGATGAACGCGTACAATCACTTTTTTCGATTACGAATGAAACGAAAGCAGAGAACGAGAGACAGAGGAAGACGCGAAAAAGGGACGACGAGGAAGGTAGTCGGAGGACGGGGCGAAACGAGGCGAATAATTTCATCGAATCTGCCCAAGTTCGAGCACGGATCGATTTGCATATTAAACAAGCGGAATTGTCGCTGCTAAAGAGAGTAAATGAAGCACGTTTTCTACATTAACTAAACACGCCGGGATCGCGAGGTGGGGTCGAATAAGAAAGCCGGGGCGCACCTTTAATTCAATTCCTTCCCCTTCGACGCCATCGCTCGTTTCCCGACCGTGCTTCGCTCGCGATCTCGTGGAAAGTTCGCGTCGCGACGCTTTGCCGGCGTGTTTGTTCCCATTCGACGATACTGCTCGTCGATTCCGTCAGCCACTTTCGCCTTTAACGAAAGCCGACTAAAATTAGTCGTCGACGTACTCTATTAGAGCTTACGGGTAAACGCTGTTGTTGACGCTGTACTATACAGGGTGTCCCGAAAATGTTGGAAGTCCTTGGAAATAGTGGTTCGGGAAGAGATTTGAAACAATTTTTTCCTTAGCGAATATGTTGTCCGAGGGTTATTGAAGGAGATATCGGAAAATCCCGATCAATCAGAGCGCGCGTAGTATACGCGCTAGTCAGCCGCGGTAGCATAGACCTACGCGCTCGGCTTCCACGCTGTGATTGGTCGATGTTTTCTGTTAACCCTTTCTACTCGAAACCTTTTATTTGGTATCTGCCAGCAACTCGAGATAAACAAACGTCCATAAACAAACGTCCATAAACAAGCGTCCATAATCAAGCGTTTATGAACAAAAACATTTTTGGTTGCGCAGATTCCTTCGTCGAGACCGATTCTACGGAATTCAGTTTTTGCGATGAAAGTCCGCGGAGAGAGAGAGAGAGGGAGAAGGTAGATGCGACGACAAATATTGAGCCTTCGTTAAACGCGTCGCGTCGGTTTGGTCGGCCCCATTAATTAGATTCGACGGTGCGCGTGGGAGAATCGAGGAATCAGCGATTTAATTCAATTTCTTTGGGCGGGGACGCTGCCCTTTCGTCGGCTCGAACTTCTGCCGAGCAATCTCGAAAGTTTCGAGCTAGTTTCGCGTCATGCCGTCGACGTATTTGTTCCCTCGACAATGAAAGCCGATCCGGAAAATTTCATCCGGACGAAAAGCACCGACGACGGTCGCGACGCTTACTGTCCGCTGTCGTCCAACGGATTCGTCGCAAACGCTGGCGGATGAAACGAACTCTGATAGATGGTCGTACGGTTCATTCCCAAGAAATGTCGTCCCTTTCGTTGTTCGCGAACTTTGTACTTGTTGGATAGTTATTTGGGGATTTTAGCGAAGGTTATACTATACGTATTAACTCGCAATATGTAATTGCTTAACGTGTTTATTTCTATGAGCGTGTGACTCGGAGGTCAGAACACGGATGAACAACACAAGACCTCGAAGTCGTTAAGTTTGTAATATACATAATATATGTCGCGATTAGTAAACGGTTCCTACGGTACTACGCGTATTCGCGTCAAGCACGGTCGAATTATTATATTATAATATTCCAGTTGTTTTCATCATGGTTCGAGGACTCTCCGATATACGTTGCGTTCGATTAAATTAAACGATATATAGACTAATTATTCACTCGGTTCGGGTTAATCAACAATTTAATCTCGTACAATATTAATATCTCTCGATCTCGTAAATCAGCCGCAGAAACGAAACAAAATCGCTGATAACACATTTTTAGGATCGACCGAGCCAGCCTCCGATGACAAATGGAAATTTGATTCGCGCTCGGAAAAATTCTTGGTGAAATTCGTTCGAATTGTAAAACGCTCGATGACAACGGATCCAGAGGGTATCCCGACAACGAAACTCGCGTAAACCGGCGAATAATCCTGCATCTAGCAGCGAGTAAAATCACTGCGAAGGATTTAATTTACGGAGCTAGCAGTCGAGCACCACTCGTCGAGTTTTTCTCGTCGTCGTCGACTGCAAGAATGGAAAAAAAAAACGACTCGAAGACGGTCGAAACGTTACGCGTTTTCCGTCTACGCGGAAATTCAAACGTCAGACCGGATCACCGACCGAAATTGAATTTTACAAGAAAAAAGCTTGCGCGATACGGAATTTACCGGTTCGAGATTAAGGCGCGGCAACAAAGCCGAAGCACATTCGAATGAAATTTTGTTAATTTCTCTACAAACGTGACCCCGCAGCGGAGCGAAATTTTCCGTATTAAAATTCAAATCGAGCTTTTCCTTGAACGCACAACGGACCAGCTTTAATTTACAAAACGTTAAACTCGCTCGATTCTTTTAATAAAGTTCCCCCGTTTAATACCACATCTAAGAGGTCCTCGCTTTCCTTCTCTCCGTGGAAAATTTAATTCGCGAAAAATATTTGATCGCTGCTTTATTTTTTCACGAAACGGAGAACGCCTTTTCTCGCGACTCGTAATAACGATTCGAAAGTTGATTAAAATTCTCCATCCGAAGGTTATTCGAATATAATCCAAATTTTTCGAGAAAATTGCACCGAGTGCGATAAGAAGAAAAGCGAAGAAATCTAGAGAGATCGAACGAAGATCGTCTTCTTCGCTGCTCGATGATACGATCTCGACGCTTAATCCCGCTTTTCGGAGTCCTAGAACGCGGCCGCGACGAAAAAGGGTGAAGCAACGTCGACGCTGATCGTTTTCCCATTCCGCTTATTTTTAAGGCAGCAACCATCGAGAATCGAAGCCGTGACCAACGGTGAAGGGACGTCTTCTCGAGTCGGAGAATTTTACTCGTCTCTCTCACTTTTTTCTTTTCTTTTTCTCTCGGCGACGTCCTGTTTTTTGTAAGCGACGCCGCTGCTAAGAGTGAAGGAGACAATGATCGCCGGGGAACTCTGTCCGTCGCGTCGACGTCGCTCGAAGAAAGGAACCAACGACCGAGGAAGTCGCGAGTCGAGAAAGGGAAAGAGAAACTACGGAAGAAAAAAACGGAGCAGCGGACGGGAGGTAGCGAGTGTACGGAAAGGGTGGAGAAATGAATCGCGTGGAATTTTCCCTGCGTTGTCTACGAATGGTCCGGGTCGGAGACGAGGGTAGCGTCGACGATGCGAACACGGATGCGAACACGCCGCTATTTTTCTATTTGTTCTTTTCGTTTTTTGTTGCCGTTCCAAGTGCTACTCGTTTCGGTGCAAATTAAGGTGGCGAGGTTCCTCTTATTTTCATTACCAGCAACACATTGCGACTCGTTGGTTCCTGGTGTACATCCGTGTCCACGAATTCCTTCCGGCAGAGAGGAATGCGAGCATAGCGCGTAGAAACATCTATCTCGCCCAACGTAGCTGCGTAGAATCATCGCACCGTTAAACAAGAACCATAAGAAACGGGGTGTAAACTGCTCCAGAGTTTGCGCGAAATCCGATACCTAAATCGTCGCGGTATATCATCGCGAACTGTTGCCGCGTACGAGTGTTATTCTCGGTTGATAGTTTAACAATAGGACTCGAACCGCAACTCCATAATAGCCCCGTCGTCCCCTCGTGGCACTCCAAGTCCGCTTGTTACTCATTTTTCCAGTAGTCGTAGTGGAATTATTCATGACTGCGCCGACGCCACTTGTGCCCCGTGCATTCGGGACGTTATACTCCGAGGATACCGATTCTTGCGATCGCGACACGAAGGGGAACGCGCGTGTCTCCCGTTCGACGCTGCCGTCGAATTTACCCGAGCATATTCTCCGAGAAAACGTTTCTTAATCCTTTTCGTACGTGACCCGCATCGAGCGCACGGAAGTAGGCAATAAGGGAAACTCGCGTTCGATGAAGCTTCGGTAAAGCTCACGATCGAATAGTTGGAGTAATAATCTGTCCCGCGGTTGCTTATGCGGTGATTTAAAGCTGTGCGAGTCTTTAAGGTGGCAACTGTGCGGCGACTCGATCAAAATTGTGTACCTTATCGTTTATAGGGCACCCAATAGGGAAAAGGAAAACGGATATTCCATCCATTTGGAATACGATACGAGAACGTGTACCAGAAGGCTTCTGTTTGCTCTCCTATGGTAACGTACTTCAATTTCCATCGTGTATTACATACAAATTCCAATATCACTTCTTTGAGCGATGCCGGCACCGGGCGCGGCGCGGTTCGATAACACGACCGGGGGAAAAAAAATTGAGAGCTGTCAGTTTTTAAGCGCGCCTCTGCAAAGTGGTGAACGACCCGAGCGACCATTTCGGCCGCTTCTGTCCGGGTATCGGCGTTCGAACACACCGCGCGGGTTCGGAGCCGATTTTTTAAGGTAGTTTGGCGAACTATTCTACAGATCGTCTCGTAACTTTTATTAAAATTTCAAACTTACGTCAATAAGCTCTTTCTGAAACAATGACGTCATATTACAGCTTCGTGGAAAGTTTCCCTTTAATTTCCCTTTAATTTCCCTTCATTTCCTGCCACATTTCCCTTCAATTACCCTCTATTTTATGACACATTTCCCTTTAATTACCCTTCATTTCTGTAACATTTCCTTCAAATTCCCCTCTATTTTCTGGTACATTTCCAATTTAAATTCCTCTCATTTCCTGGTACATGTACCGTTAATTTTCTTTCATTTCCTGGCCCATTTTCTTTGAAATTCCCTGCACTCCCTGGCATATTTCTCATTGATTTTCCTTCTATCTAGGTACCAGGAGAACATGATACGCGAAAAGGTGGCACGAAGAAAATCTGGTACGTATCAAATTTTAGTCAGAAGTTTACTCCTGGTATCAGGAACACATGATATAAGAAAAGGTGCATAGGTTATATACTATACTTACATTTAGAGCGCAAAGGGTTAATCCTTCCGGAGCGCTCTCCCGAGTTACTCGAATAGCGGTGTCCATTCGCGACACCCCCTCCTCTACCAGCTGACTTAACAAATACGGTAATTCAGGGTTAGCGTTTTAATCCAGCCGTTTAGAATGCAAATCACTTCCGACTGGCGCGGAATGGTTGTTTCCATTTCTCTGCGGACCATTCCGACAACGAACGACATACTAAACGGCGAGTCGCTACATTTGTTTCCTTACTTCGTTCAGAGATACGGGAATCGCGTGTGTCCGTTTATACGATATACGCGTCAATCGTGCATTCTTTTATGTACGATACAAAATCTATCGAGAAAAACTGATATCGTCGAGCGTACCGTATCGTTTGCGGGGTGTGCCAGTGGTTAATCGAGACGTTAAATCGATCGGTTGGATATTTGCATCGTACGTATCCTCGCCGCGAAGAAGGGAAAGGATGTATCCGTGCAAAGCGATTGGCATTTAGAGCGTTTAGCGGATCAGTGGAATTCACTCGACTAACGGTTAAGCGTTTGTATTGTCGCGCGAGTCGACGCGAGCCCATTTTATCTCTGAATTCGCCGAGAATCGTTCGTACGAACACATGAGCTCTACGCGTATTCCAGTAAAGAAAAATTACGATACTCGAAGCTCGCCAACTCGAACATTTTAATAAAAATGTGAAAACTTTCGGGGAACATTAAGGATGAACGCAAGAAATAAATTACGTTTATTTTCGATATCTTTTACAATTTCACAGAGACATATATGTATATATACATATATTTATATACGTATATATGTATAAAGTTGCGATAGAGTTGCTCGTATAAGGTGGTTCGCCCCTACGACACATGTGTACATATATTATGCAAACAACTATTCCGTGTCTCCGAGCAAGGCAAATGGAAATTCTCTTCTTTGTTTCAGCCAGCCAGTCTCCACTCGTGCTGCCCGCTATCTGTCTTTTCCGCTCGAACGCAAATATCTTCCCCTCCGCGAAAGTTCTGCTATTATGAGTAACGACACCTGTCCAACTATGCGACGCAATTCTCGCGTGTAAGATATGTTTTCCGCGCGACAGACAAATTATAACTTTCCATCTCCCCCCGGTCCTGCTGTCCCGGCAGTTGTAACCGCGCACCGTTCGTCCACCGCGTCAATTTTTTTTCCGCTCAACTTTTCCGCCCGACTCGTACGCGTTTAGTTCGAGAGCATCTTTTCCCTTTCGTTTCGCACCGAAGAGAATGCTTCCCGAACGATACGCGAACGTTAATTACGCAAGTTTAACACTACCGTAGACTAAATATAAATAAATAAAGTTTAACCGTTCGACTGCTAAGCAATTCTTGCAAGAACGCACGAAAACTGCGGGACATGTGTAGTATCCGCGCCTGCCATACCCAATAATAAGGAGTCAAATAAGAACACGAAACGTACGGTACGGGATTGGTCTTGTAGGTAAAGCGGTCGACTGTGGATCCGAGGATCGTGGCTTCGAATCCCCGTGCCTTATTTTTCGTTTAGACTCCTACATATGGGGGCTCGTCCGGGATGGG
>NC_071977.1:29882822-29892396 GCF_026283585.1 Hylaeus volcanicus
CCCATCCCGGACGAGCCCCCATATGTAGGAGTCTAAACGAAAAATAAAGCACGGGAATTCGAACCCACGATCCTCGGATCCACAGGACTGTACTTGACCTACGCGACCAATCCCGTACCCTACGTTTCGTACTCTTATTTGACTCCTTATTGTTGGGTACGGCAGGCGCGGATACTACAGTACTCGAATTTCGATAAAATTATAATTTCGCGGATGTGTATCTCCGACTATATAATAATAATTCATCTAAAATGGACGCCGTGTGCTCGCGTCCTCCGCGTTCGCCTGGTAATGAAAATTCCAGAGATGAAATGTGCTCGACTCCGGTTCACAGACTCCGAAATTAAATGCATCTATTCCCTGAGAATATTTCTTACCTTGATAAAATGTTCTTAGAAAGGACTCGGGACCGTATACCGTGTCGGCTATAAATAAGATCGCGTTCGCCGATCCGAGTACCGATAAATATAGTCGGCGGCGTTAAACGGCGAAGGAAAGGTAAGAAGGGCGAATTTAACGGGTGATCAACCTTCGCGAGGTTCCTCGGCTCGCAATTAGGTCAGGTCTCGGTAGTTGGACTTATCGGTAGAAAACAACGTCGTCGCGCGCGCGATGACACTTAAATTTCATGTCGCTTCGAAATCGTGGTAAGCTATGAAATAACATCGCAAGAAATCCTTGGAAAACGCTCAAACGCGTGGGTAGTATCGTATCGGTACACAGGGTGTACCAGAATTAGTGTAACAACCGGAATTTGGGGAACTGAGACGATTCCGAACGACCCAGACCTAACCCGATATTTTCAATTCATAGTGAAAAGTCATTATTTATTAAAGTGTAATTCATTAAGTTTTATTTTATTTATTGGAAATTTATTAAAATTAGGGTGTCCCGGAATGATTGTAAAAACCGGAAATTTGGGGAGTAGCTGAGACGATTTCGAACCACAATTTCCTTTGCAAAAATATCGACAGATGCTTCGTTTTTCCGTAATAATTCAAAAACGAAGCGCCATCCGACATTTTTGCAAAGGAAATCGTGGCGTGGAATCGTCTCAGTTACTCCTCAGTTTCCGGTTCTTACACTAATTCTGAGACACCCAGTATAAAAGAACCCAGGAAACAGAAATTTAAAGTGTGTCTCGCTTCGTACCGCCCCTCTGCGCTCCAGGGAGGACTGGGAGAAGGTTACGAGTAATACTTATTCGCCTCCGTCGGGCATCTCTTCGTCTCTCTTTTCGGTTCACCCGCGTTCCTATACTTTATTAAGTGCCAACAGCGAAAAGAAATTCCTGCCTTTGCCGCCCGCCACGTCGGCAATTTATTAAACGTCATTCTTCATCGGTCCGCGCCATCTTGGAAACGTTTGAGTTACGCTTTTATCTGTTTCTCTCTCGCGAAGATCGCGAAGTGAAGAATTATAGAGCAAAGGAGAAATATCATTTGCGAATAAAACGATGCTTGTATCCGCTACGTTTCCATGAAAGTTGTCGACTAACGTCGTCTCTCCGTTCGGAGCTCGTCGACAAACATCAGAGAATATACGAACTCTACGATAACTGCACAAGGCCAGTGCCGAGCTTGCGCAGTTATGGAGACGTTACTGTATAGCCGAAACAGAAATCGGTATTATTACGATCCAGGAGTACGTTCGAATCGTTGCTTGGTCGAGAGAAACAAAGTACCGACTATTCCTCGGACAAAGTAAAATTGTTTTCGCGGATCGAAAAGAAACCTGATCGAGTTTATTAACATAGCGGTAGAAAGTTCTCTTTACGGGTGGCTCGCGCATGAATTTGCCGAGGCTCCGAGATAATTGAAACGTTCAAGATATGTCCGTGCTCGGAAAGTTTGCCGGGTATTTTCTTGCGTCGAGCGGTCGATCGAGAAAAGTTTCTCGAGCGGATACCGGTAGAGAAGCTGCAGAGGTACCCGATGTCCTTTACTTTGCGCGATTAAAACAATCCGCGGGACAGTCCGCCGTGTCCGTGCTTCTTTTTCTTCCAACGATAGACCGAGCGGAGTAATTATTATTCCACGGTAGAATGGTAGAAAATCGGCTTCGCGGAATCGTCAGTTCCGTTGGCGCTGAGAACTTTTCGCGACGAGGTTGGTCGGACCGAGCGAACCGAGAAAACCGACGCAATGGTCAAAGACGTACTCGAGCGCTTTATCGCGAGCTAATACTCGACATTTCCTTCTCGCGATAGCGATCGAGAAGGATCCTTTGAGTCTTCCCGGCGTGCCGCAGCAGCCGAATAGGAAGAATACGCGTCCTTCGTTTTTGGTTACTCGTCGGACGTTTCGCGAAAGACCCGCATGCGGACGAGAAGAGGTGAAGATATTAGGTAAAAATCACTTTATCCTTGTCTTCCTATTCGTTTCTCCTACGTTCTCCCCAATTTCCTCTCACTTTTCCTACATTTCCCTTTCACGTTTTTGATTTTTCTTTAAACGTAGAGAAAATGAACAGAAAATTACGGGAAAAAATGTAGAAGAAACGAAAGTAAAATTATGGGAGACTGTAGGAGAAATGAAAGGAAAGTTATAGACAGGAAGGGGTTCGCGGACGAGTTGGCGACGGCTCGTCGGTTTCCGAAACGGTGTCGAAAGGAAGCCGAAAGTCGAAAGCAAAAAAAAAGAAAAAAGAAACGCGCGGCCCGTGTTTCCGGCGCGTGTGAATGGAAAAACTCGGGGTGGAAGAGAGTGGAAGGATAGAAAAGAAGATGAAAAATACACGTGTCCATTCATCCGGATGAAAAGGTTCGTTAAAGGGGCAATTACTGTGGCGCAACGGTGCGCCGACCTCTGCCAATCCTCGTTCCTCCTTCCCCGTGGCTCGCCAGATACGCCTCACGGTATTCTGCATTTTAGACTAGTTTTGAGTCAGCTCGAGTGAGCGAAACCAGCCACTCGTTGCCCGATAACAGGATTAACCGATAGGGTAATAACGAGTATACCACGCGCGCCCCTCCCTTTACCCCCCCTCTCACCTTTCTTTGCTCGGCCTTCGCGTCTTTCCTTATTTTCTTCTTTCCAGGTTCCGCGGATTGTCGCGTTGCCGCGCAGCGATCGTCGAATCTTGGTTTGCCTCGAGCTCAACTTCGATTCTTCGTTCGCGAACGGACCGAGAGAGAAACGAAGACCGCGACCGAGCACCGAAAATACATCCGGACTTCGAGCTACTACGTTGGACGTGTATTTTCCTACTTCGCTCCGGATTGCCCTCGGTTCCCGGACCTCGATCGCCAGGAAAATTAATTAGGTACATAACTAGTTTTAGGTGAGGCAATATTCAGATTCTGGCATGTAGAACGTTGTTACGGTCCCGTATGAAATATTACAACAGCGCGCATCGCTGCTACCGCGAGTACGAGCACAACGGAACGATGCGCCGATAATGTTCTCGTATAAATTATACCGCGCAACTTTACTTCGTCGAACCGATTCTATTCGTCCGAAAGTTTTTCAAATGAGAAGCGATTATCAAAGTTTCCTTTTGTAACGAAACTAATTTAATGGGTTGTTGGTAATACGATCTGCGGGGACGGTTCACCGTTCGACTTCGAAGTCGATCCAACGAACGTACCTTCGTTTCCTCTCCACCACCACCATCCTCGGTTGCTATGCACAGCATAGGATTGTTGGATTCATAGTTGTCGAGACACGCAATTTCGACACAGTGACAACATTCTCTTACACTTACACGCTAACTTTGATGACATTCGTAAAGCTTATACTCCATACAGGGTGTCCCAATGTTGGAAGTCCTTGAAAATAGTGGTTCGGGGGGTGATTTGAAACAACTTTTTCCTTAGCGAAAATGTTGTCCGAGGCTTCGTTAAGGAGATATTAACAGAAAACCTCGACCAAGTAGTAGTGTAGGCTATGCGCTAGCCAGACGCAGTAGTATAGGCTCCGCGCTAGTCAGACGCAGTAGTATAGGCTCCGCGCTAGTCAGCTGCAGTGGTATACGCCTACGCGCTCGGCGGCTGCCTTGTGATTGGTCGGGGTTTTCTGTTAACCCTTTGCACTCGAGGCCTTCTTTTTAGTATCTACCAGCAACTCGAGATGATTTCTTAGCATAATATTGCTATGACTCTAAGCTATCTAGATTCGAGAATAAGGTCACCTTTACCTCACCGACAATCATTTTAAGTACAATCAAGCAGTACTGTACGCTACCCGCTAGTCAGCCACAATAGTATTACCCTACGCGTTAGTCAGCCGCGGTAGCACAGGCTAATACGCAATCTTTCGAGCAGAACTTTCCGAAGAACGAATTAAAATGCGGGTTTCAGACTCAGTTTTAAAATCGTGTCTCTTAGGAAATAAAGTCGAGATCATGAGCACGTAACGAGAAAACTTTCACTTTAAAATTGGATCGTCAGTTTTAGCGTGTAAGTCCATTACCCGGCGGAAACGCAATGAGATTAAAACGAAGGGATTTACGAGAATTTCACGGGAAGCGGTTTCCATGTGAACCGATACGGTCACGGTTTGGGAAAATTATCATCTTTGTCCTCGGCTCGGGGCAACGACAAACCGAGTAACCTCGTTATCGTTGCAATTTCGCTCGCGTGTGCGAGTTTACGCGCGGCGAAGTTTTTAAGGTCGAAGTCGACGCGTCTTAGGGATTTATGGGCTGGAGCCGGGGACGCGCGCCTTCGAGAGAAGGCAGTCCGGGCCAGCGACTTAATTACATTAAAGATTTCGTACATAGATAAATTAGCTACCCTTCTACGGAGAGTAATTATCAAGGTGATAACCGGTAATAACAGTTTTACAGCGCTTCCACTTCTCGACCCTTCCGAATTAACTTGTAACGAAGATGATATCCAGTAATTAAAACACCCGCTGGCGAAACAGATTCGCTGTGACTACTTTGTTATCAACACCCTCTATTAAAGTCTCGTTAACCGTCGCGAGATTATTTCGGTGCACGGAGTAACGCATTTTTGCCTCGCTGGAAAAATTACTCGAATCGAACCATGGAAAATATTTCGTAACCGTAAGCGTACGATTCGAAGCGACCGTTGCGCGAATAGCGTCGCTCTAATGCCCTTGTGGTCGTAATCTGCGAGGACCGGTGGCTAGCTAGAGGTACTATATCGCAAAAAATTGAAAGGCAGTGGTCGTGGTTGCGATGTAACGTCGAAGACACGGAGAAAATCGTTCTCGTTCGGTATAGCGGAGACGAAAAGACGGAGCGCGGAAGTTCTAAAAGAACTCGAAAGCAGCGCACTCGAACCTTTGACGCGAGCGAAACAGGTTACGCGATCCGCGAACGAAGCGCATTTCTCGGTTCTCGATTAACGCGAACCTTGGCGGCGGCCGATTGTTCCCGGCTTGCAACGACGTCGGGCAGTTTTCAACGTCGTTAAAACAACCGGGACGAGTCGACACGGAAGGCATCCTCCTTTTTTTCCGTGTCGGACAAACGAGCGCGCTCGTTCGCTCGCTCGCTCGCTCGCTAGCTGGCCGAACAAAGTTCCGCGCGCTACGACGGGCAACGGATGGACGGAAGGAACGAAGGGGACCAGGGAGCGCGAGAGGCAAACATTTTAGCGCGATTGAAAAAGTTGAGGTTTTAACGAGGAAGGAAAAGGAGCGAGGAGATCGAGGCGTCGCTTACACGAGTATCACGACCGCGTTCGAGCCGGGGTTTAATTAAATCGACCAGCGTCGATCGTATCGATGCTAGCGAGTTTTCGAGAGCCCTTCGACTTTCGCGGCTGCGAGAGAAATTCGTAAACGGATAGCTGCCCATCGATCGCCTCGAGATAGATTTTCAAGGAAACGTACGTTCGCGGAACCGACCCGGTAAAAAAGCCAACGATAAATTAACACTCGTTGTTATTAATTCCAGTTAGCTCCGTTTATTCGATAGCAGGTATACACCGCATCAAGTTTCACCGCCGAAACGAATTGCTCGAGATCCACTGTGCCAAATTGACCCCATCGAGTATGCGTTCGCATTCTCGAAACACCCTGTTCAACAAATCACGTTAATAGACCGGTATTCAAACCCGCAATCTTTTGTTTCCTATGCCCATTCAGCCGACCATATAATGCACGGTCTCTCCTCGTTCTACAGAGCGATAGCCGACCACAATGCCATTCTAATGTTCACTAACAATCAACGGAAAAGGTAGGTACAAGAGCATGGTAATCGTAGCTAATGTCTCGAATCGTCGCGATCATCCATAACCGATGCACCGACACGTTCCTGTCGAACAGCTGTTTAAGAACGGAGGATAAAAGTACTTGGTAGCGTTTGAATTTGGATTCTCATTCGACTCCATCTTGGAGTCATCAATGAAACGTGACTATCGGGGTTCCCACTTGACACTCAGTGCAATATGATTCTAACCGATTGACACGCTTTTTTCCCCTCAGTTATAAAAAATAATAACGAATAATTATTAGAGTAGAATTTTTACTTCGTGCAGACGTTTCAGCCAGATACAAGAAAAATATACCTATGTCCTTTTCTACGTTCGACTCGAGCCAAATGTAAACACGGAATAAAAACCTCACCTGGATAAATGCAACGTTTGGGTCTCGATTTTCTTGCACCAAAGACACTCCAGTCTTTGCTGTCTACAGATTCGATGAACGTGCCTATTCGAACACGCGCGAATACCGCTAGACCAAAACTCGAGAAATTTGGGAACGTTTTACAAACGACCGCGAAACGTCGTTTCGACGAAGGGTCATTATCGGTCGCGTAAATCGCAGCGTTGAACTCGTCTGAAACCGGAATCACCTCCTTGGCCAGGGACAGTTAATACCAGCAGGTTAGTATCCGTTCGTTGGTTATGCGCATAAACGTTTCTACTCGCACTCTGCATATTGCGCGCGTGTTCCACGATCGCCGCACGAAGCTTTACGGTTTCGATTACGTCGGACACTCGAATCACCCGCGTTCCGATCAATTATTAAGCGGGGTTACCGTGTTCCGTGACTCGATGGAATTCAATCTCGAACGCGGCAATTTGCCCGTTCGTGTTCCGCCGAAGAAGTTCTAGTCCACACTCGCACGCTAGCCGCGATCGCGTCCGAAAACCCCTCCGCCGAAGTAATCGATCCATGACGAACAACCGAGCCGTTTAATTTACGGAGAACGTTACCTGCCAGCGATTAGTTCAATCGAACGCTTTCTTCTCTGGCCATTTTCTAAAAATTCTTGAGAAGTCGGGTCAGGCCCTTGACTGTTCCTGACAATTTCGAGCAGATATATTGGTTTGTTTAGAAAGTCCACGTCGAAAACAAAATGCCACCTATGTAATTCGATAGATATATATCAAAATTCACCTTCGAGTTTTTCTTAAAAATTGGCACGAACTTTCTGGACAACCCGATAGAATTCGACTTTTAGTCGGTGAAATTGTTATCGTTCGTCCCGCCATACATATAGGATAAAATTTGTACTTTGTGCAGGTGTTCGCGAGACGTGGATCCTTCGTCCAACACGGGCCAGATACAAGAAAAGTATAGCTATGTACGATAGCGTCGCCTTAGGAAGAAAAAGTTTCCGTGAAAAAAGGCAGCTACGTAAATTCCAGCCGGCTAGATCTCTCTTATCGGTGGATAAAGCTTGATATATACACGTGCTGGTCCGCCGGAGGCAATAAAGGGAAACGAGAAATGGAGGAGATAATCAAAGAACGATTGTTTCGAGAATTATTCGCGGAAGAGGCGAACGAATCGATTTAATTAGCTGGACAAAACTAGGAAGGGTATAACAATACGGAGGGCTGGTTGTAAGACTAATTGTAAGATGTAATGACTCGGGTTGAAGTATTCTCGTGTTAGAGGTGATCCTGGTTCGGCGCATGGCTAATGTTATTGTCCTGGCGAGATACGGGCTTATCTGGCTGCGAGTATACACCTAGCGTACACGCGCGTGCCGGAACAGTAACCGCTGGCTTTACTCGGTGCACAATGGACACGCAACACGGAGCACCGCAATTACGATCTCGTCTCGATTTAAGCTTCCCTGCGAAGAACAACTCTCGGCAGGAGACGCGGCACGGTCGATATTTACCTTAAATTAATACCGGGTAGTCGTAGTTGTACCAGCCGAAAGCGGTTCGACTGGCGAAAACTGAAAATCGTTGGGAAAGTTGCGCGTCAACGACCAGCATCGACTCGACGTCCGCATCGGCATCGGTTCGAGAGGAAGGGTTCGGAGCGGCATGTTGTGGAAATATTTAAACTGAAGTGCCCGTGGTCCGTGTTCGCGATAGTATAGTTTGAAGCTTTACGAAACTAACTCGGGGAAAGGGGGAAACGCGTCGAAATTTAGTTGGTGGGTTAACGGAGAGCAAATATTAGCGTCCTGGAAAAGTTGTGCGTCAGCTCAAGTAGTTTACGTTCCTAAATACACGTACGACGCGACGGCGTTCCGCTTAAATCTATCATTCGCGACTTTCGTTTTACCGATACGCTATTTTTCTATTCGTCGCGCGAGCGCGCTGTACACGCTTCCGCGCGACTTATTAAACTTGTCTTTTACACGTTCGAGGAGAAAATGCAATATTACCACGTTCCATATTCCCGGCTGGCATAAAAGCTCCCGGAAGAAAAGCGAACCACGACGGAGGGACTATCTTTTCCGGGCTGGAAATTCTGAAAAGTTCAGCAGCGGCCAAGTTTACGCGCATGTAACATCCTTCTTACGGCGCATAGCTAATGCGAGTGGGAGGGTCGGAGCGGTGCCTTATCTACCAAGTAGTTATATCGCGCGATATGCACGCGTCGGAGCAGGAAACTCCTCCAAGACTCTATTGTTCGCACGACACGCGTACATTTCGCCCGACGCTGCGCTACCTAACGATTCCTATCTCCTTATAAATTTATGTCTCATTTATGCTGTGACCAGTGCGCGCGGCTCTTGGTCTCTTTATCGTTCACCCTCCCACGATTGCGCGTCTCACCGTTCCCTGCGAAACGGAGTTGGTACTTACTCGTACGCGAACGCGAGATTAAGGCTCTACCGACTTATTGCGCGATATCGTACATCTTCCAACGGAAGCAAAAGCACGACATGCTGATTTTAAACACTCTCGGACCTTTAACCATCTTGAGTATGCTTCTCGGATTTGGAATCGGGTACAAATTCATCAAACAGAGACGATGTAGAGTGTTCGACACAAATTCTCAAAGTACGTCTCTGACTAGATTGGTAGACCTTTGGATATAGCGTGTCACTATGACAACATCCTGTGTAGTATGCAAACGTTCAATCCACTCCTTGCACTACGCGAAACTTGAAAAAAAAAACGTGCCAAACCCAGAATGGTCGCACTAAATTTAACAACGGGCCAGGCTCGTGATTTTCAAGTTTGGCATGAAAAATTTTACAGCGATCCTAACTCGTGATTCTCAAGTTTGGCCTGAAGTTTTCATCGCGAGTCAAACTTGTGATTTTTAAGTTTGGCCGAAAATTTAAGAACGAGTCTGACTCGCGATTTTCAAGTTTGGAGTAAAATTTAACAGCGATCCTGACTCGTGATTTTCAAATTTGGCCTGAAGTTTTCATCGCGAGTCAAACTTGTGATTTTTAAGTT
>NC_071977.1:29892406-29896187 GCF_026283585.1 Hylaeus volcanicus
AGTTTGGCCGAAAATTTAAGAACGAGCCTGATTCGTGATTTTCATTTTTGGCATAAAATTTAACAACGAGCCTGATTCGTGATATTCAAGTTTGGAGTAAAATTTAACAGCGATCCTGACTCGTGATTCTCAAGTTTGGCCTGAACTTTTCATCGCGAGTCAAACTTGTGATTTTTAAGTTTGGCCGAAAATTTAAGAACGAGCCTGACTCGTGATTTTCATTTTTGGCATAAAATTTAACAACGGGCCAGGCTCGTGATTTTCAAGTTTGGCATAAAAAATTTCACAGCGATCCTAACTCGTGATTCTCAAGTTTGGCCTGAAGTTTTCATCGCGAGTCAAACTTGTGATTTTTAAGTTTGGCCGAAAATTTAAGAACGAGCCTGACTCGTGATTTTCATTTTTGGCATGAAATTTAACAACGAGCCTGATTCGTGATATTCAAGTTTGGAGTAAAATTTCACAGCGATCCTGACTCGTGATTCTCAAGTTTGGCTTGAAGTTTTCATCGCGAGTCAAACTTGTGATTTTTAAGTTTGGCCGAAAATTTAAGAACGAGCCTGACTCGTGATTTTCATTTTTGGCATAAAATTTAACAACGAGCCTGATTCGTGATATTCAAGTTTGGCATAAAATTTAACAACGAGCCTGATTCGTGATATTCAAGTTTGGAGTAAAATTTCACAGCGATCCTGACTCGTGATTCTCAAGTTTGGCCTGAAGTTTTCATCGCGAGTCAAACTTGTGATTTTTAAGTTTGGCCGAAAATTTAACAACGAGCCTGATTCGTGATATTCAAATTTGGAGTAAAATTTAACAACGAGCCTGATTCGTGATATTCAAGTTTGGAGTAAAATTTAACAGCGATCCTGAGTCGTGATTCTCAAGTTTGGCCTGAACTTTTCATCGCGAGTCAAACTTGTGATTTTTAAGTCTGGCCGAAAATTTAAGAACGAGCCTGACGCGTGATTTTCATTTTTGAAGATTTTTGAATTTTTGAATTTTTTGCCCGTAAACAAAGTATTATTATTATTAATATTATAAGTCGGCGACGGAGACAGATAGGATTGGAAACGATCGTCGATAAAAGTTCGTTGTCTCGTATACTCGAGTCTCTTGGTCCCGGTGACATTATCCGATCGGTTTATCGGGTTACTTTTATCGAGCTCCACGGATTGCGGTATAATTTTTGGGTTTATAAGATGGTTTAGAGACTATTAAAGCCCCTCCGACCGTGGAGTAGATAAGTACTCGGCGAAGGTGGTCGTTTTCCCTCTTCTGTTTCCGTCCTCTCCCCTTTGTTGACTTCGTTCCTCCCGAATTGTCATTTGCACTCTGTCTTCCTCCCAATCTTCTGCCTCGTCTCCCTGCCCGACTGTCCCGTCCCTTTTCTTCCTCCTCGTCCTTTCCTCCGAGATGGCAAGATAAATTGGCTGCCGCGGGACTCGCCGCTCAAAAGTTTCGCGATATTTCTACCGTTAGTTAAAATTAGTAGAGTTCGCGGACGAAAGTCTGATAACGCTATCTCCGTTTCCGTCCGGCTCGCTCCCGATCCCGATAACGCTATCTCCGCTTCCGTCCGAGTGGGACGCCTCGTTCGCTCGTACAGTCTTTCGAAGCGAATTCGGCATCGTTAACGCGATCTACCCTCGACGTACAAGTTACTCCGAGCGATCGGTTTCCGCGATATTCCACTTCGTTGCATCGCACGAATTTGAACCAAGTGTTAGAAAAGTTGAGATAAATAAATGCCTGGAAGCATCCATGTGTTTTTTTTACTGGACGTTTCCCGCCCTTAAAGAAGGTTCAGCCAGAAGACACGGTAAAAGAAGGGCCGGACTGGTCTTTCTTTTTCCGAATGTTTATTCGTCCCTCGGAATCGAATGCTCGCGTCTCGATTTCCATCGCGATCGGTTGCTTCCGCTGTTGGCTCGTTGTTCTCGGTCGGAGTTCTCGCGCGGTCGCTCGACCAGGAATTAAGCGACCCGTAATTACGGTTGACCACCGAGCTATTAAACTTTACTAATTATCGCAGCGACGAGGAACGTTACGCGATAGGACCAAACGAACGTCCGGCGAACGTTAAAACGCGGTTCCGGTTTTGGTCGTCGCCATCCACGTTCTCGAGCAACGAGAGTATCTCGAAAAAAAAAAAACATCACCGAATTTTCGAAAAAAGTTGCGTTCTCGAGAAATTGCGGTTGAAGAACGGTACCTAGCGCGTACTCTTACGTACGGTGTTCCTAATAAACAAGAGCCGGAGCCACGTTAAAAGAACGTTAGGGAAGACGAAGCATCGATTTTCGATTACAGAAATTTCATCGTTGATGGAGGAAATATTACTAGTCTGGCAGACGTATCGGGCCGATCTGACCACGCCACGACTTTGCTCGATAAACCGCGCGACGAGCCACCGCTCCCCTTGTTTTTATCCGCGTAACGAGAAAACCCCTAAACCGTGCCCAACCTACGAGAACGTTCGATCGTTAACTATTTTATCGTTCGAGGTAATTCTTAGATTTCAACGAGCACGATAGAGTTTATTTCACGCTGACGTATTTATTTGAATATGTCCGAGTTTGCGGTATACCCGCGGCGTATAAATCGGTAGACGGACGAGTGTTTTACGAGTGCGAAGCGAACCTTTCTGCTGAAAATATTTGTTGCATCGGAAACATACCGACGGACCGTGAAACGTTAATTCAACCAGAGCATTCTCTTGTCGTTCCCGAAATTCTTCGCATTCATCGATGCGCGTCTAAATGAATATCAAGCCCGATGGAATTACGGGAAATTAAACCGAAATCTGGATGGGTTCGATTAACGAGAGGTATCGAAGAATTTAATTCGAGGACGCGTGTCTGTCGTGATTATTCGAGCGTCGATTACATTTCTCCTTTGACCGCGCAGCGATCGAAAATGAAAATTGACGCGAAACTAGGCGATATCGGCCGGAAACTCGTTTGTACGGTAATTTAGCGACAACGTTACGGAAACGATTCGTGTAAAAATATTCGATAGTCGTGTAAAAATATTCGATAGTCGTGGAACGTTCGGCATACGTAGGACAGGGTCTCCTCCGTAGACCAGTGCTCGGAATTAGTTGTACGTTTCGGGCCATTAATTCCGAGCACTGCTGTAGACATTTGACCATCGAACGTTTTTCGAATGTCATTTTTTGGGCTGTCTGGAAAGTCCATGCCGATTTTTAGTATGCGGTACAGGTCTGAATATGTCAGAATGGTTGAAAGCAAATAACACGTGTATAATTCAATAAATATGCATCGATATTCAAATATGCCATTGAAGTTTTCTTAAAAATAGGCATGAACTTTCCGGACAACCCGATATTAGGTTGTCCCAAAAGTTTCGTCCGTGACTTGCACTCGGTTATTTTGTGTGGCAGTGTTTATATAAATAGACAACCTAATTTCTTAGATGTTAATGATGTAGCATTAACACGTTGATCGCCATGTCACTCATATCTGGGTGACAGTGTTTTTCACTCAAGAAACTAGAAAGATTAATTCTGAAAGTTAGACAGCACAGGAGGTGAATATAAACGAAATTCTTGAATTTTGATGTAATTACAAAACTAAATACCACGATAAATGTTCCATTACCTAAACTCCGATAGTCGAAATAATATTTAATCTTAGCGGAAATTTTCAAGAATATTCGTTTGCCAGGCAACGTGTTAATGGAGTAAGGTGAATGGTACGCAATTCAATAACGTAACATTAGACATTAAATATCGTGTATATATTGCTATTTAAGGAAA
>NC_071977.1:29896197-29902431 GCF_026283585.1 Hylaeus volcanicus
TATTGAACGTAAGATAATACCCGTGGCGAGAACCTTGCTTACAACGTGGAAGCGTAACCCGATCGTACTCGACTCTGAAAGAGACGCGAAAGAACTGGAAAGATTTAACGCCGGTTAAGTCAAGCGTTCGAAATTACTCCGGTGATTATTTAATGTTACAGAGAGCGTGCCGCTAGCTAAGAGTACTCCTACCGAATAGTCTCCCAGACGTCACGTAAATGTAACGCGACGTTGAGTTTCGAAGTAATTATTCTAATTGAAGTAATTGTCGACGCGACGGTAGGGATTGAGAGTAATTACGATCGCACGAGTCGATGAAGAAACTCGAACGTTCCCCCCGTTCTAGCTACATCCAAATAAGACTCTCGCGCGAACGTTTCCGGGAACGAATAATTACGCGAATGGAAAATTCGGAAAAATACTCATAGGACGGAGAACGGGTTCCTCGTGAAATGTAACGTTAAGTACGGTTGCACCGAGTATCGAGCGTCGGGGGACGCGGAAATGTCTTCTTCGACGAAGGACGAGAAAAACGAAGAAAGGAAAGAGAGACGCCGTTAAATTGGAATACAAACTGCGCGTCGCGACGGTTCGTTAGAGAGAAGAAAACGCGACTGTACTCGTACCTGGAGAGCGGGCCACGCTTCGTTACTCGTCCGTCGGGAGGCCCTGAAACAAAAACGGCAACCGAGACGCAATTAGATACAACACGATGATCTCTGGCAGTGTGTTCGAACCAAGCGGGAGTCGCGACAGGAAACAAGGATAAGGAGCGACGGGAGGCACGGGATTCCGGTGCCTCGAGTCGAATTTCTTATTGAATTTAACCGAGATCTCGCCAGAGATTCGTAATATTATATCGTGGTCTACCCTCGTTTGCGAATTCCCAAGGAATCCATTTCCGGAGTTTTCTCCGCTCTCGGAGCCACGGCCCGCCTCCGTCGAGCTCTTCCAAGACCTCGTTTGTCACGGCTTGCTTGTCGCGTGCATCGTACTTTTCCGATTCGTACGTTCCGTGTATCCCACAGCGAAAAACTTCGCTTCTAACGACGCGTTCGCAAGTGGTTCAAGGTGACCAGTGCTCTACAAAGGCTTTCGAACGGAAGCAAGCGATCGGTTGGCTTTCAACCAGCGTCATACGTACTTGACACGGTGTCGACCGGTCACGAGTAAACTCGTGTTTGCACGTACAGTGGGTGTAGAAAGTATTCGTACATCGAACAATTTCCAAAAAAAAGAACTATGTAAAATTGTAACTTATTAACTTATTTTTTATAACCAATGACATTCTACATATTCACGAAAATCTCTAGAATAGATAGATTACAACAAAAAAATAGCTATTTACGTAAGTTGCGAGATTAACAAGAAAAAAACAATTAATCGATAGAAATATTGAAGCAACAAGTATCCGCACAACTGTTTAAGTTTTAAAACTTCGTTAAAAAAAAAAAAAGAAATTTATATTAATTTACAAGTATATAATACTTCCTTCGTGAGATTTCATTTTGATATTCATATTCAAGTTCGTATTCATATTCATATTGAATTTGGTGTTGTTGAAGTTCATTTTGATACTCGTATCGACTTCATATTGAAGTCGCTTCTACGTAAAACGAAGTGAAATAAAGTGAAGAATGTATTATCTACTGTATATATATATACAGTACATATATTCACTTCGTTTTACGTAGAAACGACTTCAATATGAAGTCGATACGAGTATTTATTAATATAATTATATATATATTCCTATATATTTATTAATGTAATTATATATATATTCCTATATATTCCTATATATTCCTATATATATATATAGGAGTATATATTCGCGAAATATTTAATATCGAGTCTAAATACGAACCTACGAGCTGGTATTACGGAGTAAGGACGGAATTATTAATCGCGGCGAAAAGAAGGTACGGATCGAATGGGTAAACAAGAAACGACCGAACGCTGCCATTTATCAATTCTCGTGCAATCTGTATGCGTCAGCGGGTCCAAGGAAATGCCACGAGATGAAAGTTTCTCGCCGAGTGCACCATTGAGAGACCGATGCATTCCCTTGCTTCTGTGGAAATGCTCTCTCGAATGAAGTTCATAAATAAATGTATACCCTAGGTGTTCTTCGCAAACAAACCGTGCGTGAACAAATTCTCGCGGGTTTTTAATCAGACCCGAGCGGTAAAAACCAAAGTCGCGCGGTGTTTGTTTCTATTTTATTTCTAATATCGTCAATGGGGAATTAGAGAAGGGTCGGTCGGTTTAGCAGGAGGAAAAAGTATCGATAGGCGAGACGCGAAAGAGGGTCGGTGGCCTGGCTCGTTTCGCTGGCTCGTTCCCACTCGGAGGGTAATCGCGAATGCGTGTCGACTGCGAGCTCTACTCTCCGCTTGGAAACGTTTTCCATCGTTCGTGGAGTGGAACTCGCGGTAGACCCCGGCCCTCCGAACCCCGTTCTCGCCCTCTTCTATCACCACGCGCCACACCAAATGATTTACGTGATCCGAGGTTTATCGCGGGTTTACGGTGCGCGTGCGTTCGAGCGTGGCTTTTTAAAAAGCTCCTATCCTGGCATTTTCATCCTTCTTTTTCGCTCGTCGCAGTCCTCTTCATCCATCCTCCCTTTGCTTCTAATTAACAATGTCCCCGCGCGGCGCTGCCAGTGCGGTCGCGCCCGGCGGAAAAAAGAAGGGAAAATCCTCCGTGCCGGCGAGAAGCTTTTAATGAAGCCAGCCAACGTACGACTGCATTCGGTTGGGACCAACCGGTGCGTCCATGCGAGATAGAATCGTTCTCTTCTCTTCCCTCCCATTTATCCCGTCCCGATCCCGCTCTATCCACCATTCCTGCCTATCCTATCCTTTTTCGTTGGACGCTTCCCTCCTATCGGCTCTGTCCATCGTTTTCTTCGTGCACAGGCATCCGAGAATCGATATCCTGTATCGGCGTCGAACGCGACAAGCCTTGACCGCGCATCGTCCAAACAAACCGAAATCTCGCCACGACCTCTTCGGTACAGGACAGTCGATCCCGGACCAATCTCGGTAATCGAGGCGTCGGCGTCGGCGTCGATCGAACAGGCATTCTCGATGGCATCCGGCGCGGGCGTCGCCCAGCCGTTACGAGTCATTTATAGATGGCGAGGTATAGTCTCTATCCGTGCCAAATGTAATAAAACCCTTCGATATGATCCTTTCGGTATGCTCTTATATTGTTTACAAACTCCCTCGACAACTTTGGGAACAAAAGTGCTAAAGTTCGTTCGCGTCTAAAATACATAGACGATGCCTGAGACCTTCTACGATATCGGAAATTGAATCTCAATCTCTGAATAGACGCGTCGGAATATTTGCTATAATTCAACCCTTTGCACTCGAGAGGTGACTGGACGTTTGTTTACGTTTCATTTCATTGGAACTCGAGGTGTCAATAAAAGAATTGATCGAATTGTCAGTGCAGTAAAGGTCGGTAATAGGTGCAGTAAAATCTGAAATTAGTTTGCGATCACGAATCCGCCTACGTCTTCCAAGTGAATCCAAGAATAAGCTTAGTAACGAGTTACTGGTAGATACCAGAAAAAAAGCCTCGAGTGCAAAGGGTTAACATTTTATTTTACTACAAAAATAAATGTACCGAGAATATACGTACTTGTCACTGCAGAATAACGAAAGAGAAAGTTTAGTATACAGCCTGCCCTCTCGAGTGCTTGAGACTCTGCATCGTGTACTGCTAGAAATTCTGTCTACCTTCTTCTTACTTCGGTAATAAAATCGAAACGTGTAATCAATGAATCTAGTATTTCATTATTTCGTTATACCCCGTTTCCAATAAGACGCGTTATTAAATTTTATCGCTACGTGAAATTCCGTCGTAAGAGACACAGCGGTGGTATTCGAAACGAGATTAATTATTCTACGGCACGATTCGCGGAGAAAAACATTGCCACCGTGATCCGCGTGCCTCGAAGCCGTGCAACTTTTGCAAGCAACGATTCTTCCTATTGTTCCAAGCAGCGGAGACATTAAGGTGGCCTGTTTCTAGCGAAACACCCTGTACATCTGCAAACGGTCTCGTTCCTTTCTGCCACGAACAAAAGCAACTATGCAAATAACGGTGGTCGTATGGGGACCGATTAAAAGTGGACCTGGCCGCTGCCGTTTCAATAAAGTCCGTGCATGCATCCGCGGGCAAAGGTTACGAGCGCGCAGATATAGATATTAAGTAGGTACACATACGGTAAGGAACCTTCCATTTTTGCGATAGTTCTCTGTAATTTCATTCCGGGGTGTCTCCTCGCTCTCTCTTTTTTCCGACCTCGTTTTCATTGTATCGCGCGCCCTTCTCCGTACGTTTCCACCCCGTGCGCCCCTTGCTCTTTCCCATTCTTCTGCGCCCTATTTGTTCCGTCTTCCTGTCTCTTCCATTTATTCTTTGCTTGTCACGCTCTGCTATTTAATCGGGTCTCGTCTGTTCTTTGGCCTCCGTTCGTCCCTCTACTTTTTCACTCTATCCCCCTGGTCCCTTCTCGTCCTGTTAAACCCTTCCCGATTCCGCCAGCCGTCGATCCGTACGCTCGCTGCACCCTGCCGTCACCTGATAACAACGTGACTTCCACGCCGGAAATAAAGACCGTCGCGCGAGTCCCTTTGTTCTCCGGCTTTGGCGTCCGACGGTTCGCTCTTTCGGTTCGTTCGATCGCGACCTCCATTTATACGACAACGGTAAAAAAATAATCGCGTAAACGACTGCGAGTCGCGATCCGATTTCCAGTCAACGAAACTCCGCGCGTTTCTTCTCCTCGATCGGACCAACCGCGGCGAGGTCGTTCTTTGGGAAATCTCCGTTGCGAGACGAACAATTGAAAACGAGAATCGGTTCCAAGACTAGGTTCCGCGGCAACATTTTCTTCGGAGGTGTCTCTGGGTGTCGCAAGGACGTTCGATCCTTTCGCACTCCACAAATTTGAAAAAACCCGATCGTTGTAGCGCGATCGCGATCGCGTTCATCAGCGACGAAAACGAAACTTCTCCGTTTCTTAAGGTATACGCGTCGACGAAATTGGAACGATCGATGCTCATCGATCGGCGACGTTAATCAGGATTTCGTTCGAGCGTTCCATTCGGCTAGATCAGCATTTCCCGCTCGGAAACAATGGACGTGGTTCGTTCCGGTGCGATCGCTAGAGAGAATCGAGTCACGACCTCGATATTTTCACCGGTGTTCATCTCCGAGGAAAAGGCCCCGCTAAAATTACGGAAGAGCCTCGACGAGGCGACGCGACGTTTCGAGAGGGAAAAAGAGAAATCCAACACTGGTCGAACAACGGAGAAACGGATCGGTGCGGTGGCGCGCGACGCGACCGAACGAGTGCGGAGTTTCGTTCGCGTGTCGCCGCGTCTGACCATAGTCGGGGCATTGCTACTGCCGCGGACAGCAGTCCCTCGCGTCGAAGCCAAGCTCGCGTTCGAGAGGACGACAGAGAACGAAGGGATGTGTTCAACGCGTTGATATACGGGGTGTCGGTGCTTTTCACTGAACGACTATAAAGATTAATTCTGACATTCGAGCGACAAAGAACCAAATTTAAATGAAACTCATGAATTTTTATGAAGTTATATAAATGAATGTTTGATTACGTAGTCTCCAATAATCTGGACAATATTGAACCCCAATATTATCGCGAATGGAAAATCGACAAGCGACGATATCCCTATGACACGAGTAATACCGTAATCTACCGCGTATCGTCACCAAAGCGAAACGCAAAGAGGAAGCGAAAGCGCGGCAGGAGACTTTACTGCATATTCAGGAGTAGGACGAAGCAAGGAATACTTCGCATTTAATTGCGACGATGAATTCGCCGGGACGATCGTTAATAGTCCGAAAGTCTCGAGTTTCCTGTTACCAACGGACCCCATGGCGGACGGCGGGTGATTAATTCTAGCGATAAACAATTAATTAGCGTCGGAAAATAGTCGTACTTCTTCCTTGCGTTCTCCTTCTCGCGAATTCTTTTACCAGCTTGCCAATTTTCCGCTTTACTTTCGAGCAATGTCGCTGTTTTCGCTTGAACCGACGAAAAATGATTTACCTGTGTATTAGGAGGGCCGAAAAGTAATCAAAATGTCCGACTTGGAAAAGTTTTTCGAGCGTGGTTGTGGAAATTTTAGGCCAAACTTGCAAATCACGAGGCTGACTCGTGATGGCAATTTTAAACCAAATTTAAAA
>NC_071977.1:29902441-29905270 GCF_026283585.1 Hylaeus volcanicus
CGATTCACGATGAAAACTTCAGGCTTGAGCCAAATTTGAAAATCACGTGTCCGACTCGTGATGAAAATTTTAGGCCAAGCTTGAAAATCACGAGGCTGACTCGTGATGGCAATTTTAAGCCAAACCTAAACCTCGATTTTCAATGAAAAATCGAAGAATTTTTTTAAAAAGGAAATCGACCAACTGTCTTTACGCTGGCAAAAAAAATGTTAGTAAATGATGGAAATTATTTTGTTGATTACTATTCGAGATTTCTTTAATAAATAAATGTTATTCAGCAGCAAAAAAAAATGTTGATTACTTTTCGACCCCCCTAATATTATGTAGAGGCTCTGACGATTTATCCGCGTCAAATATTCGACCATATTTCATGGTATTTCGGTGTTTCTAAAGCGGAAACTTGCCAAGACGAGCCGCGCGTGCTCGAACGCGGCTCGCAACGACGCCGACGCGACGGTCTAATCATTTATCTAGCGGATTACGAAAGTTTCGGTTGCGCTCTGGACGTTGAACAACAAAAGCTTAATGAAACGTCCGGCGACGTCACCGGTAGAGTTACGAGCATGGAATTCCATCCTGTATTATTTCGCCGTGTTCCGTTCCGAGCGTCGGGTAAAAAGACATCGAACGATTACGAGCTTGATACCGAACCGGATGAGCGGGGAAAAACGGGATGCTTTCTCGACCGCGTTTCCCTTCGCGGAAAAACGAATCCTCGCGCATCCGTTGCCTCGTATCGTTACCGTCGGCATTATCCTCCAAATGAACACCGGCTGCATCGTAACCAGCTTCTCGGCAGATTTTTCAAAAACGTCCGCCTGTACCGAACGAGCGACATTCGGATCGTCAGTAAATACTACTAACGCAAACCATTCGACTAAACAACTAAAGCGTCTTTAGTCACGACTTGACCTCGACTCGCGAACTCAACGATCGTTCTACGCTGAAAAAATCGCACGCGAACCGTCTTCGGCCGCATCTGTGACCAAATATGGTCAATATGGTTTGCTATCGATCTCGTGCGTTCTTTCCACCGAGTCAAGAGACCGATCGTTCTTTTTACCCGCAGAACACCTTCTCTCTTCCATTCTCGCGATGCTTACAGAATTGAAACGAAATATTTGACAAAATGCAAAATAAGAGCTAATAATGGTCAACGATGTGTTAAAGGTACGATAACACATACTCAGTGGCGCGTTGTTCGGAAAATGACTAAGAGGTTAATTAGCGTAGATGCGACGTTTAAAATAAGAGTCGGGTATCTGTATGGACGCGCGAACGTACCGTTACCGTAAACAGTGGCCAGTTTCCGAAGCGGATCGGAGAAGTGCATTTGACGGCTTAACGACTTCTCGTCGGCGGGCAGGCAAAAAATAGGCCAACATCCGCAAAAGGTTTTCCGGTGATCGCTTACAACGGTGAACTTTGTCTTTGCGAGCGACGTTGCGCGGACGGTCGTTACGCTCGATAAATAGGCCACTGGTCACTTGCCACCGGCTGGAACCTCTCAAAGGGTAGCACGCTATTGTTCTCGTCCGACACACAGTTGGCTCGCTAACTTTAAACAAGATTTCCTTGCAAATTTCCGCGAATTTAAATTACGCGCCGTCACCACGCAAAATTAACAAACCGTCGTTGCAATCTCGAAGAGTGTTACGGAGTGAAGCTCCGTACGCGTCCACGCGTGAGTTTCCGGAACTAATTAATTCTTTTCATTTCGAAGCATCGCTTCTACGCATTCGCCAATTCCGGGTTGTGGGCCGTTTACAACGGAACGAGAGAATTCCTCGGAAATGAAACGGAAAGAAGGCGCGTAGCGATGATCAAGTAATCAGCTGTAACGGTAAGAAATTGAACCTGCCGTTTCGTGGCTGGTGTACGAAACAATTTCGTTCTTCCAGTGAATTTTCCGCGAAATTGTTCGAGCGAAAACACCCGAGCCGTTCGAGAGCAAAGATGCACCTAAAAGTATTTCGGTTATATCCGGACACGAAGATACTTTCTGGCAAAGCAAGGAACGTTTTATTACTTGGCACCGTGCGTATATTCGCGTTACAAGCCGGGTCTAACGAAATGCGCGCAAGATATGCTTGCTATCGGTCATTCGTTGGCCAGGCCATCGGTCCGGGCAGAAAATACTCGCTCATCTTTTTCTGCTTTTGGCGGGAAAACAAAAAGGAATCGATACAAAAGGTTCCGGTTTAGATTCGTCGACGCGTTAAAAACCGCGACGCCGAGAAACGTGATTTCGCGCAGACTTCGTACACTCTCTGAAACGATCGAATCCGTCGTCGGTGAAAGAGACAAATAATTAATATCCCGAAAAGGATGCGTCGCTAAACAGACGCGACTGCGAAACCGAACAAAGGACGCAGAGTGAAAAAAAGAGGAGAAATCCTTTGCACGCAAAACTCCATAAGGGATACCTATTCGCTTTGACGGTGCGTTAGAATCGAAAATGGTGGCTCGAACAGCTGGACGTTTCCGCGAGTCCGAGCTTTTAGCGTATTAAAACGGTCGTTCGCGGGGCTCGCATCGGTTTATTATGCGAGACCGTTTCCGATGTTCCGAGTTGTTTCGCTCATCGGTCTTTTTTACTTGTCCGTTGGCATCCTACTCCTCGTTTCCCGTTAATTTAACGTCCAAGGAAAAAGCAATCGCGCGGGACGTCCTACGTTCCGTTCGACGTTGCGTCTTGTTTTCGGTGCTCCGTGCGTATCGATAGTTTCGAGACGGGATACCGTGCACGCGCTACCGATAAAACAAATTGAAAAAAAAAAAGGAGAGAGAGAGAGAGAGAGAGAGAGAGAGAGAGAGAGAGAGAGAGAG
>NC_071977.1:29905280-29936036 GCF_026283585.1 Hylaeus volcanicus
AGAGAGAGAGAGAGAGAGAGAGAGAGAGAGAGAGAGAGAGAGAGAGAACACAACGGTGGTTCGATTGAAAAGCGCCTCGTCCCCCCGCGGATTGAATATTTACTCCCGATCGCCGGCCACGCGAGCGCAATTTATGGAAAAAAACTTTTGTATCCGTGCACGAGAGAGAAGAAAGACAACGAATTCGCTCCGGCGAAGGTCGATTGGCGCTGTTGATCGAGTTTGCCTCGAATAAAAAGTATCGATTCACAGAGATATCGTTCGAACTTTTTTTTTAAAGTAGAAACTGTCAAGAATGTTAGTCTGACAACGACGGCGTTAACTCTTTAAGATCCGAATTATTATTTTTTCTTTCCCGTGCTAATGTAATTTAACCCTTTGCACTCGTGAACTCTTTTTCTTGGTATGTATCGGCAACTCGAGATGCTTTCTCAGCATTCTATTGTCACGAATGCTAAGCATCGATTGATTTTGAAAATGAGATCTCTAATTTGAGATTTGAAAATCAGATCGCCTTTGCCTCGACGACAATCACTTTATTGACACTTCGAGTTCCAAAGAAATTAAACCTGGGAGAGAGAGAGAGAGAGAGAGAGAGAGAGAGAGAGAGAGAGAGAGAGAGAGAGAATTCTAATAGCGTAGTTTTCGAGGAAAACTGGACTTTCTTCCGTGTGGAGAAATAAGGACATTCGCTCCAAACGACAGTGTCTGTCATTTTTAAATTTTGTGTCCTCAATTGTAGACGCAAGAACCGAAAGGGTTGATTCATTCGCGCACGCCACGATTCGCCATGAATCGAATCAGCGAAAAGAGCGTTTAATTGATTCGGCACGTGACCGTCGCGTCCGCAGAATGGAATCGAGGGTGGAACCACGAGACGTCGACGATCGGTACACCTTGGAACCACGAGACGTCGACGATCGGTACACCTTGAAACCTTTCCGTTACAGGATCCGAGAAGGACGACGGACCAGACGGAGACGCGGAAACTAGGTTGCCAAGAAATTCTCTAGCTCCTTCTCCAAGGTTCGCGAGCTCCCTCCGACAGCATTCGGGACGCGAAATCGTACAACTCGTTTCGTTGTTAACGCGCACGATTCACCGTGTGCTCGTTAACATAACGAGCGACGCGCGGAGTCAAACGTACACGTGCACGTAATACGCTCGCGCATCCGATCCATTATACCGGAACAGCGAAATATTTTCCAGCATCGCGTAAACGGCGCGACAAGCGCGTCGGGGTGCCGTTTTATTCGTTTCTGTTGTTGACTTTTTTTTTTTTCCTCTCGGCTCGCCGGTATCGAACCAAATTTTAATGACGACACGTCCCCGATCGGGCGGCGAGTCGGCTAGCGTTACGCTCCAGAAACAAAAAACGGCTATTCGAGGTGAAAAATGTTCGACACAACAATCCCTTGGCGGGAGTCAACAGCGGGTATTTACTTTGACGGGCGGGGTCACCGCGCGCGTACGCGGAAGTAGTGCTTGCTTTTTTTTTCTTTCTCTTTTTTTCGTTCTTTCCAAAAATATCGCTGGACTGGCCATCGATCACCCGACACAATGGCGGACTTCCAGCGTTCCGACCGATCTACAAATTGCCGCGCAACGCGTGCAGCTATAAACGTTAAGAAATGCGTATTATACAGTCGAGTCTCGTAAGTATTCCGTACCGTCTATGTCTATCGAAGAAATTTGTCAAAATTAAACGACAGGTTCGATGTTTCCAAATGAATGATTCGTTATAAATATGTGGATAAATGAACTTCACGCATGTGTGAGCAACGTTAAATTGCAAAAACAGTGAAACAAAAATTATTGTTCAATTAAAGAAAGAATCAGAAAGAAATCCGGCACCTGTAACGATACGCGTAGCGTGTCTGAGACATACATTGTCTCATTCTCCTTCAGCCCATTGCACGGAGCGTAACGCACGGGATTTTTGTGTCTTTTTAATTATTTAACCATGTTCCAGGACTCCGATGTTTAGTAACTTTACGATATGACCGATAATATAACTTATAATATAAATGAAAAGATTTGTAATAAAAAATTGATTTGGAAGGAAATCTATGAATTAATTTGGACAAATGTGTTCGATAGACGCAAAAGAGTAAGAGTGGGACACGGCTGTTTCATTTCTACGATGTTATTCGTTTGGTTTGAACGGGGAGGACCGGTTACATTTTGCATCGGGTCCGTGCGAGGGTAAAAATCCTGGCGAAGAACCATAATCCCGAGGAAGAAACGGTTCGTGTGTTTTTCGCTTGTTCTCCGGAGCGCGCGATCCGGAAAGTAAATGGAAAAGCAGAAAAGCAGGAAAGCAGGAACGAGCCAGCGTGGACGGAGGACTTGCCCGTTGAATAATGCAACGGGCGGCGGTGAATAAACATCGTCTAATAAGTCCCCGGTATCGTAGTCTTATTAACGCTGAAATCAAGGATGCGGCGACGTTTCGTCGGCGTACCGGTTGCGGTCGAGATCGATCGCGGAATTTGAAATTATTCGAACAACTTCCGCGCCGGCCGTAAATACGGACGATTCGTTTCAGTTTTAGCAACTCGAAACAGCCCCGAGGAATATTTTAACAGGCCAACGAGGAGGGCGATGGCAGACGGAAAAGTAGAATCGACTCTGCAAACTCGACACGGCGCGAGCTTTGTTCGCGCGCATCGACAAACAAACAAGCGGAACGGCGAGTTATGCTAAACCTAAAATATTCACGAAACGTCTCGAATAAATGTACCGTGTGTCCGCCATCGTGTGGATCGGTTATTCTTCTCTACCCGGAAAAAACGCAAGCGTTACGAAACATCTAATGTTATTCGATTACCGTTTCGGAATAACAGCGAGCTGGGAATATTCAAGTTTCGTTAACGCGAACCGATGAATTCCCGTCGTGAATTATTAAAAAAAAGAGGAGACGAGTAATTTGAAAAATGTCGAACGGTGGAGCTCGGACACCATTGGCTCGGGAAGTTTGGTTGAAACGAACAGCGGACATCGAATTTCACGTTTCCATCGAGCCGCATTGTTAACGCTCTCGCGAGGCGCGGTATTAATGCGACAGAGGAAACAACGCGTCGATTAGCTCCCTGTTTTCGATGTCGATGAAATTTTCATCGTGATCCAAAATTAACGCGAATCATTTTTCGACGAGCGAAGCGATACGTACTCGATGCGTACGTACAGTAATTTATTAACAGGTTTTCATGATGTCGGCGAGAAAGAATTTTTGTATCTTTTCCAAAGTACTCGAGATATCGAATTCCTGTTATTTCGCAGTACGTACCGCTGTACATACGCGAATTTTCCTGAAAAAGGTGATCCTCGATACGTACGAGTCCTCGACGAATCCTTAATAAATCCTTAATAAATCCTCGATATGTTTTCCTTTTCATTCCGTTCATTATTCACGAACGACGGACGTCGACAATTTTCCGACTGGTTATGTCTCCGCGCGAGGAAAGGAAAGCGAAAGAGGACGATGTTTTCGATACACGCCGTGGGTCGTTCTCGGGAAACGATCGATTACCTCCGGTCGCGGGTCGAACAGTTTCGACAAAAGAGAAACGATGAATGTCAACGTGCACGGATTCGCAAGCTCGCTGGCAACGCGACGCGACGAAATAGAAATACGGAGAAAGCCAGCTCGGTAATCTCTTCTTGTAATCGCGTTTGCTTTTTCAGTCTACTCGAGCGCGTTCTCGGGCTCGGTTGCGAAGGGCGGCGCGGACTCGCTCGAAATCGTCGGCTTTTCGGAACGTTGAGCGACGACTTAATTATCGCGAGCGTGCCGTCTAAATTAAGCGAGACGATACGTTCGTTCGCGGTTCGCGGGCGTAGACGACAGTTTCGAGCGACTCTCGAGACACGATAACGAAGGATTTATTAATTGAAATCAATCGTGAGACGATTTACGGTAAGTAACAGGTGCGAAGTGGATCGATACACGCAGAGTTCGACGTGGCGTCTAACAAAGATCGCGTATCGAACAGAGAAGCGTTTCTCGCGCAGATTTTCTCCTTCGTTTCGCGACAACAGCGGGTCTCGCTGTCACGTTTCCGTTTCCTCGGTGCCAGAGACGAGATTACGACGCGTTTCGTCCAAATGAATTCCCCGTCGTAGGTGGACACGCGTCTCGTAACTTGTTTAATTCGTTCTAATTGCTCGACTTGTTCGGCAGAGGCGAGCGCGGACCGACGAATACGACGTTTGTACCAACGGTTAGTTCCGGACTAAAATCCTGGAGAGAGGCTGTGACGAATCCAGGACTCTTCGCTCGCGACGATACTTGGTCCTGAAAGGTTCTTCAATTTCACCCGAGATATCGTCGATCCAGCTTCGAACGACTAAGGTCCTTGGAGGTCTTTGGATCTTCGTGTTCCATTTTTTGCGAAAAAGAAAAAACAACGTAATTTGAAAGTTTAATTGTCTCTGGTTCGAGACCTTCCGATCGATAGCGACCGAAACGCAGAAGACGAATTTCGGGGAATTCCCACAAAATGGAACTGCAGGGAAACGACAGAACGACACCGTACATTTTTCAGTCGAATCGTAAACTCGAGTGGACCGCGCCACTCGCGCTGTTTTTGTGAAAGGCATGTATCTAAATTTCGTTTTTTTGCTTCTTAACACTTGACATACGGGCAACGTACTTGCACGTTTTTCGCAATCTGTCACTGGACCGCGGGTCACGTACACATGTGTATTTAGTAGATTTGTGCTAGAGGTTAACGAAAAAACGCTCGTTGCACGCGTAAGTCCACCTCGAGGTGTACCCGGCGCGCCTAGCGTTAAATACAGGGCGTACCAAAAATGTTGCAACACCTTGAAAGGGGTGGTTCGGGAGGTGATTTTTAGGTTTAATTTCTTTGGAGCTCGAAAAGATGAACTTATTCTCGAATCTAGATAGCTTAGAATTCATGGCAATAGAATGCTAAGAAACATCTCGAGTTGCTGGTGGATACTAAAAAGAAGGCCTCGAGTGCAAAGGGTCAACGGAAAACCCCGACCAATCGCAGCGCGGTCGTCGAACGCGTAGGCCTATACTACTGCGGCTGACTAGCGCGTGGCCTATTCTACTGCGGCTGACTAGCGCGTGGCCGATTCTACTGCGGCTGGCTAGGCTCGGTGTTTTCTGTTAATATTTCCTTAACGAAGCCTCGGACAACATTTTCGCTAAGGAAAAACTTCATTCAAATAATCTCCAGAACCACCCGTTTCAAGGACCTCCAACATTTTTGGGACATCCTGTATATAACCTCGGTGGAGGACTTGAAACCTGTGTGTTTTATTCAGCGAAATATTCGAGATACTTTATCCCAAGATTCCGGCAGCAGACGAGGAAAACGAGGATGGGAGGCGTGGCGCAAGGGTCTGACCAGGGGTCGACGGTTGGCTCCCGGCTATCGTTTTCATGGTCGCGAACGTAGCCGATAAAACGACGCGAATTATCGCGCAGGGGTGCGCCAGCGGGGAATGAAGAAGCGCGATGCTTTCGGGGGTAATTCCGGTTTCGCGTCACGTAGCGTTATCCCCTCGTAAAGTTCCACCGGCCGGGGAGGATTCGGTCGCGCGCACCACGACCGTCGGGGAGAGGATTTAAATTGCCCACCGAACGTATCGGCGAAATTACGAGAGTCTCCGGCGACGCCGACGCCGACGTGCCGCCAGCGACTCTTGAACCGTGCAACAACCTTGCCTCGTTGCCTTGCGAGGAGCCCAGAGGCCAACCACCGAATCCATGCTTCGCGGATTTACTCGATGCAACTTACCGGCTTATCAAACTCCGAAACTGGCTAGAATCGACTCGTAATTTAATTGGTCCGTCGATCCACCCACTTCACGAAACCGCTCGTTTCGGACCGTGAACTCGGTTGGAAAATCTTCCAGCGTGAAATGCTCGTAAAAGCTCGCGCGGAAACAAGGATAGCCTCTCGATCGAAAGCTTCTGCTCGCTGCTTCGACACGTCGATCGCCGCGTCACTCGGAACTGGGTGACAGGTCTCTCTCCATTAAAGAACGAACAAAAATAATTTCAACGTTGAGGTGTTAATGAAAATAAATCTGAGGGTACCAAACGGTCCCTCGAATCACAATGACAAGGAGAGAGAAAATAACGACTAGATTGAGAATTGGACACGCAAAAATCACACATAAACACCTGCAAGAATTTTCGATCGCTTCGAGGTAAAATTTTAACTTCGTAGAAATATTCACGAGTTTTAGTCTGGCAGTCAATGTGCCAACCCTGTGTAGCATTATGTTGTAATAAACAAAATAATTGGTTTAGATCCTTTCGTGTCACGTAAGTATTTTTTCTTTTCGTTCGACTCGACGTTACTCAGTGTCGCATTCACAAAAATGTATAATAAATGATCAATAAACAAAATTATTGATATTCTCCAAAATACGTATTTTTTTACTACTCTAAACCCGTCTCCTTCCACGATTATTTTAAATTTGTACAATCTTGAGATACAAAGGGTTAACAAATTTATCCCAATGTCACTTGCAACATTAATATCGATTGGCAACGAGAAGGTAAAAGGTAGACGAATTAAATATACAGTCGATACCATAAATATTCGTACTCTCTATGTCTACTGAAGAAGTCTAATTCAATTAAACAGTACCTTTGATATTACTTTGATATAAATGAATCTTTCATTATAAATATGTATATGAACGACCTTATACACGTATATGTTGATATATACATCGACGTATTTATACAGACATGCACTTGGAAACATCAAACCTACCATTTAATTAAAAGAAATTTCTTCGATAAGCATAGAGGGTAGGAATACTCACGGGTAGACCGCGGATTTTTATGCATTTATAAAAAGTTGTAACACGCGCGGTATGGAGCGATATTAAAAATATTGCGAGTAAAGTCCATAGTATGATATTTGCGAAGTAAAATCAATTTGTTGCGTAGGTTTAATTTTCCTAGGCAATTTTGAAAAGATTTTATTTTGCATAAAGATCCGCTACCGATTTCTGTCGAAGGGCCGCTCTCGATCGAGAACCGATTTCAGTGGTTCGCAGTTTTTCCATTACGAAATGTACGCGCGTCGCGGCGCACCTCTGACGATCCGTTCGACGCCGACGGGGTCCCGATATACAAACCCTGTTATTTACAATCGCCATTATTTGCCGTCAGTTAAACGCCATCGCAGTTTTCCGCGCGGACTTTTGCTATTTCGCGTAGCCGCTGGCACTCGATATTTATGCACCGTCAACAAATACTCGCGCACGTGTAGAGATTTCACGGAATTGTCTGCTCGTGTATTCTGTAAAATTATTCGAAAATGTACGGTTATCGTTTCGAACGCGGACAAGACGCGACACGGCGAACGAGATCGGTTTCAAATAAATTCTCTCGGAAACACTCGCGCGAGCCTGACTGGAAAAAAGGGACGAAAGGCAACGGTACCGTTCCGCGAACGTTAAGTTAATCGTGAATTATTATCGACTTGGCTTCGTTTAACGTTGAATCTTGTTAAATAAATTCGAGCGTCATCGGAGTATTACACGGAACCCGAACGTTGCGCTTGACACAGAAACTAGAAACGAGAGGGAGAGGACGTTAATCTAATCTCGCTAATCTGATACACAAATCGAAGCACGTTTGACCCCCTTATCAAACGGAGTCGTTACCCTTCGCGTGATTAACAGACTGCGAATTCGTATGCATTTGTAAGAATGAGTATAAGCGAGAGAAAAAAATATTGAAAGTCGCGACACGTTACGATATCTCCCGAGTAAAATAAACGTCCATTTGGGTTAAATTTTCGTAGGTCAGTTCGCGCAGATTTTATTCCGCGCGAAGGTCCGCGGTTGAATCTAGTGATTAACATCGGCTTCGAAAAATCGTCCGTTCGTAGTGCGCGCCTCGAATGTGCCGGGCTCAAAGAGAATCCCTTGAAAGGGCCGATATCGGGGGAGGCTGGAAAACACGGGACATTAATGAAATTAATATCGGCTGCCGGATTCGCATCAGCCGGATGGAAATGGAAATTTACGGATTCTAATATCAACGAATGCATCGCACCGAGAGAAAAAAGATTAAAGGGGGGGTTTCGGTAGGGAAACGCGAACCAATTCCAGAGGAAGCTGAGCGAGAGGGTGGCTCGGCCTCGCGCGACGCCGACGCCGACGCTGACACGACGATTCCACGAGCGACGTTGGCTCGCGACTCACCTCGCGCAGTTCCAGGGCTCGCTTATTAACCTGCCACAATATGTACACTGGCCGACTGTTCGAGAGGCGAATTTCGCTAACCAGGCCACCGTGCTACGGCACGAAAATAAACTAATTAGCCATCCGGGATACGCCGAGCTCGTTTTTCTCCCCTTTCGAATTCGAATGGCTGACTTTCGCGCTGGCTCGATCGCTCGCCCACGGCTATAATCGAAACCTGTTCGCGCATTCTAATCACCTTCGGCTCCCTTTCTCCAACTTTCGTCGATTACTCCTCCTCCTACTTCCAGACGTTCCCTGCATAAGTATCCGAAGCCGTAAATTACAATGATCGAATCAGCTAGGGTGGATTTCCATGATCCTACAGCGAAAACGATTCTGGTCGAACTTTCGACGACACGCGACGACTCTCTATCGCGTAAATAAGTGATACCGTGGGATTATTTGTCATCGGGGTTCGGATCTCTATGGTGGCGAGGGATAAACACCTCTCTGGACCTCCGCGATATGCGTCGCCGTCTGAACGCAACGTTTTGTTTAGAAAAGGAGGAATCGACAGTCAGTCGAGCGACGACGTGTAGTCGAGAAACATTAAAGAATTAAAATAGACACTGTGGGCTCTTGTATCTTGTGATAAGCAAAACCTTAGGCTTGCGTCTTTGTGCATTATACAATTCGCATTGCCATACTACTATGTAATCAAGAGTTTCGCATCCCTGACCACATTTACATTGGCTGTCATTGATCATTTTGGCCATCTCTGTCTTGTATTCGGCTTTGCCATTTTCCCATCCTTGTCCCCGCAAATACTTCAGACACGGTAACTCTTAGAACTGTTAAAAAAGCTCTCTAGTTTCCGTGGATGGTTTCCGTGGAATACTCGACAGAGTATCAGCGAACAGAATTAGGTTTAATAGGAATCCTTAAACGCACGTAAGAAAATTGAACTCCGTGGAGCGTTAGAACTTTCTAACTTCTCGAATATTAAGTTCCGAGTACTTGGATAACGTCTTCTGTCGCGGTACCGTTGATTCCTGATACCGTTGGTACGCGCGAGAAAACCGCAACTGCTGCGGTCTCATCCAACGCGTACATCTTGAAGTTGGGAAGCTTTTAACGACGTTACTTCGTCGTCGCGAATCCGTCGGAATAATCTTAATAATAATCGTCGAAACCTTCAACGACGACAAATATCGTTCGACGGTTTCTCGGCGAAAAATTAATCGGGTCCGTTCGAGCGTGCGCGCAAGAAGCGTTGCGCGATGTTTGAGCAAAAAGTAAAACGTCCGTCGTCAAATTAATGTAATAATCGTGCAAATACGCGTTTGTTTGCGAATGCCCGACGGCGAGCAAATAACGTTTCGCGAAACGGCCTGTTTCCTCTTTTACATTTCCAAGGAAAAATTCAGCGAAAATTCGTCCACGGTTTTACAGAGCAAACAAAACAAGAAAAGAAAAAAAAACAAAACAAAAAATAAACAAGTCGCGACCCTCCTCGTTGACAAATTTCTCTTGTTAGAAAATTTCCGCGGAACCGTGCTTTCGAGCTTTCCTTCGCTTCTTAAAATTCGTTCAGCTCTTCCCCTTGAAATTCAGACGAAAGTTACGCGTACGCGACGCGGAGAGTTGTTTCTCTCTTGTAAGACGAGCCCCGCTCTGCTTTCTCTTCTTTCGAAAGCGTTCATAGAAAGAACGAAGCCAGCGAGGCTTATATCCCGACGAAATTGTTTCGACTGCGACGAGACGTCAACTCCGCCGTGTTGTGAAAGACGTGCATCGAATACGTTTAATATAGTTAAACAAGTTGAATATATACGTATTTAAAATCTGGTTCAAAAACACAAGATACAGTTAACGTAAATTTATAAAAAGTAACGCGTGGTTCACACCTCGGACGTTACTGCGCAACTGTGCGTAACTTGTCCGAACTGGTCTCCTACCGTCGATCTGTGTTCGATCCCGATCATCGGAAATCTCCGGCGGAACGCGTCGATTCTCGCATTCCGTTCTCAAACATCGAGTATAGAGGAGACTACGTCTATTCGAGATTCGAATATTTCGTAATAATTTCAATTCGAGATTCGAATATTTCAGAATAATTTCAAGGGAGCCGAGGAACGATCGGCGTAACGATGATCAGCCACCCCGTAGGGCCGTAAATAGCGGAAAACGAACGGTCCAAGGCGCGAGAACGTGCACGCTAGAGTGCTCGACGGTTTCTCGTAAATATCCCGACGGTAAAAGAGCAGGTGAAACCGGGCCCGGATATTATATTTCCGTTCGCGCTTGCGTGAAAAATGTATTTATGGAGCTGACGCGAAGATACGTTTTCTTAAATCTCGACCGTGCTTACACGGGGGTTTCAATCTTCGAGAATCCGGCGAAAGACGGAGCTGGAAGGTGCGTTTGCCAATCTCGCGACCCGGCTTCGTCTCTGTGGAGACTGTCGCGTTAAAGATTCACGCGTCTCCGGTAGAAGAGGTGGAAAGAAGACGAACGAGTAGCGAGCGAACGGAAGAAAGTAAAAGTCGGATTACGCGTAAATGGAGAGAATATAAAAATAACAGGGACGAGAAATAAATAACGGCGAAGCGCGCATGGAAGGAGGATCCTTGGAACGTTATATCTTGGAACGATATATGTTGGAACGATATATGTTGCAACAAATATAGGAAGATCAGAGTTTATTTACACGTACGTACGCTGCATTCGATGGACGGAAGCGCGGTACCAAACACGACGGGAGTTCCTTTATCGATCTACGTCAGCCGAGCATATTTTGCTCGCGTCAGCAAGTATTACGCCCCCTGTAAGTCCCGAGCTTCTCCTTAAACGTCTTGTATAATTTTAAGAGATTTTGTGCTCGAAGCACTCCGCGAACCGCTACGAGCTGGAAACGCGAATTTCCATCGACAACGTCTCCGTAATTTCCATTCCGTCGTCGCGGCTCGTCTCGTTGCGCAACGAGCCGTGCACGCGAAGAAGCGAGTCGCCATTTGTCGCGGACCAAATAAAACGCGAGAGCTTCCCAACCGAACAGAGACGAAACAGTACGCGGGTGTCGGTCGAAACGGGGAAACTCAAAGGCTTCGATCGATACTCCGGACTCGCCGGTGCAAGAACACCGAGCCACCCGCGCTCGTCCGACATGAAAGAGCACGTTTGTTAAATCGTTTAGCCACTCCCGCGAGTGCACTCGCCAAGAATCCCGCAAGAGACATGCTAATTTCAATTCCGACGAAGGGAACAACCGTCGCGAACGTATATCGTAAGAAACTAATGTTAGAAAATTAGAAATAGCTGAAGCAGGCCACGTGTTTAGTCTCTTGCGCACTCCCTCTTTCGGCGGAGATTCGAATATTCGAAAATTTCAGTCAGAGGACTTTGTTTAGGAAAAAGGCCGGATCGTCAAGGGTGTTCTCGCGGTTGGGATTTTTCTGACGTGGTTCAGACTTCCGTGACATCGACATCCGTGAAATCGAGACGTATTGGAAATATAGTAAATTCACAGTTACACGGAGTCATTATTTCGCACGCCCTGTGTAGCGCATATTCTTGGCTTACATACTCTGATCTTACACTAACTTTCTTATTCTTTATCGTTGCCTTTGTCAACGGAAATTAATTTAGGATATAAAACTCTGTCGATGCGACCGATCGACGTTGATGTTGCCGAAGAAGTGAGCCTACTCTCTTCTCCCAGGGCCCTTTGGTCCCATGTTCAGGTAATGTCATGGCTTATCGCGAATTTGTATAAACAAGTCAACGAAAGCAGGACCGCCTTAACGAACGCGACATAGAAAACACGTTGCTGTTAATACGTAGAGAGAAACGATTTCCACGGTGTATCGATTCGACGATGCCGAGGTCTCGAGGCTTTCCGGCGGAATGTCAGAAAATGGCTATTACGCCACGAACGTTATCGTTACACGAGACGAAGCTTGTACGGTTGATAACACGATTGATACAACGCAGAGTCCCGTTATCGCTTGCCACCTGCCACGAACAGGTTGACGTAAGCAAGCTGCGACACCGATAAGGGACACTATTATGCGTTACATTTACGCGTACGGATCACTCGATGACGTAATCGTCCCACAGGTTCGTCGTTTTTTTTTTTTCTAATAGGACGATTCGACTCATCGAATAGGACGCTTCTTCGAGTAACATTTTTGCATAACGAAATATTGCACGAGATAAGGTAACGATGTATCGAACGGTTAGGGCCGATCGAAGCGAAACACGGTTAAGGGAGGAAAGACTGGTCGGCGTGAAAAATATTCGCTAATTTATAATCGTGGGATTTAATATACTCGGAGAGAAAAGTGTCCGGCGCACTTGGAACAGCGTCGTTAATACAAAAGAAGGCTGATAGGTAACGGCCCTTATCGTTGGCCCTATGCCACGACCGGGTCAGCGTATGTGCTCTGGTTCAGCAACGGTAGGTGATATATCGACGCATGGGAAGGGGCTCGCTGGGAAATGATAGTGGAAACGGCTGCTGTGTTTCGACCGTAAGAGGTCCCGAGCTCTTGGCTTTGGAATGGTAATTGCTATTTACGCGATCGTCCCGCTCGGAAGTGCTTGTTCGCGCGAGGCTCTAGTACTTTTAAGCAAATTAGAAATCAGACGTTGCTCGCTGCCGCCATCCCAGTGTTTTCGTTCTTTCGACTCTAAGATCCGAATTAATACCGTCGGGTTAGGGCGTGTTAAATAATGTCCCGTCGCGTAGTTCGTAACTGTTCTCTCTGTATATCTCTACGCGTCTCGACGAAACGAGGGTCGATACAATTCCCTCGACAGTCGTCTGGCTGAACCTTTAAGAGGGCGAAACGCGCCGAGAAGAAACACATGGCCTGCTTCGGGCATTTATTTTCTTTCGATTCCAATTCTTCGTGAATTCTTTGAATCTTACCGAATCTTATCGAACTGTAAGGCACAATTAACTCTCCGAGGGTTCCCACGACCCCAGCCATGTTTGAACGATCGCCGCGTTGCCAGTATCGTTCCAAACTGTATCGTTCAGCTATGGCTCAGCAAAATTCAGGACAGTACTTTGAATCTTTCGGAACGAGAGTATCACGGCAAAAAATTTTTATCAAATTTTCAAAATGCCGAAAAAAAATCAGCAAGGAAGCAATGCGTAAAAAGAAAACATTTTTTACTTAAAAAAAAAAAATCATAACTCTGACAATTTTCGATATATTTTTATAAAGTTAATAACTTGTAATAATTCTAGCTTAAAGTTGCGCTTGGTGTCGTTCTGACCCGGGGTGACTGCGAAGGATTAATGCGCGTGTCTTTCGTTGCATTCCAGTTGGTTACGTTCAGAGATCACGACATGCAACTACATGTTCCGTATTTGAAGAAATTAAATTACGTGTTATTAAGTTTAAAGAAGGAAGTATTTAAGGTGTTGTTAAACCTCGACGTTTGCTTTCGAGTGTTTGAAATTAAATCGTGCAAGTTCGAGAAGATCGTGACGAATGACTTATCGATGGATAATACGTATTCCTCGCGCTACGGGATCTTCTCATTCGAACACGAGCAAAAGTCTCGCACGATACGCGGTTCGATCGGTGACAACGTGCTTGTTGGTTTGCTCGTATCCGGTTGACTCTCGCGGTAGCACGGTTCCGAGGCATTGTAAAAGACCGACACCGCGGAAACGTAACGAGCTCGTGGCATCAGCGACGATTGTTCGACAAGTAAGATATTTCCCGGCGATCGGGCAGCGGTCGCGAGCGAGTTTCGCGAACGCAGCCAACGGACCGTAGAGAAAATTGCGAACGGAACGCGTCTGGAGTGGCAATCGTCGTCGTACGATTTTTCGAGAATAGAGACATCTCTTTCTTCCTCTCTTCGTTCTCGATCTCGTTTAAATAGCGTCGCTACGCAAACGTACACTATCGTAATTTAAGCAGTTTATGATATTAATAATGATAATAATCCGAGGACACGAATCGCATCGTTTATCGCGGGAGCGTTCGTTGACCTAGTTGCGTGGATTGTTATTATTGGCGAGCCACAATTACAAAACGCGTTATCGGTTATCGAGCGGAGCGGCTCGTGCGTCATCGTTGCACAAAGATTCTGTTGTTGTTCGGCAGATTTTTGGCGAAATTGTTCGTTTCGAGATTCCAACAAGAGGATCGGCTATAAACACGACTCGAATGAAACGACGAGTTTATAGGTATACGTATCCTCTTATGTAGGTTCAATGGATAGTATTCAATGAATAACATTCAATGAATAGTATTCAATGTGTTAGGTAGCGTAATCGCCATAGTAATCACCATAGTAATCACCATATTTAAATAAATCGCGTAAGATGGTACGAAGGCAGTAATGGTAGAAATCGTGCCATCTGTGCGCGAATTCTTCTTCTTCCGTTTCTTTTCTCGCGCATCGTGTATGCAAGATCTCTCTGTACGACGAACCGCGTGGCGAAAGTTTAACCGTTTCACTGCTAAGCAATTCTTGCAAGAACGCACGAAAACTGCGGGACACATTTTGACTTGATGTTGACAAAGACATTGTCGAGACACACTGAGACTCGCAGCGGAAAAGCGCTTTTTCGGTTTTCGAGACAAATGAACGCAGCGCGCTTTTGCGCCACGTAGCAGTCAAACGGTTATACAGGTATATACAGGGTGTCCCAAAAGTCGGGGAGGAGCCGGAAATGGGGGGTAGCTGAAACGATTCTGAACAACAATTTAAGGAGATATTAAGCGAAAACCCTGACCAATCAGAGCGCGCGTATACCGCTGGAGCGGCCGCGGTGGCGAAGGCTATGCGCTGGCGGCCGCTCTTGTACGCGAACAAGTGACTCGACGTGCTTCGAAGATTCGTAGGACATTGACGCTGCCGCCTAGCGCGTAGCCTTCGCTACCGCGGCCGCTCGAACGGTCTACGCGCGCTCTGATTGGTCGGGGCCTTTCTCTTAATATCTCCTCAACGAAGCCCCATCCGACATTTTTGCAAAGGAAATTGTTGTTCAGAATCGTCTCAGCTACCTCCCATTTCCGGCTCCTCCCCGACTTTTGGGACACTCTGTATATGTACCTTTTGGAAACCGCCGAGTATTTGACTAATCACTAGCGCAATGCAAGCTCTAATACAACGAATAACTGAGTATCTCGATGAAAGCTGTCTCAGAGATTGGCCCAGAGTACCGTCTATCAGGAATGCTCTCGTCATCCCGAGACTTTCTATTCCCGAACTCGAAGGGAATTCGACTCCATCGAGGTCGTTTCGCGAGACGTGCAGTTCCGTGCGCAGGGTCCATGCGGACCAGGGTTAAGATGCATCTGCGCTTGATGTCTATGCAACGGTAGGTACGCACGCGTGACTCGGTGCACCGTGTCAACGGCGAGTATGCTCGCTAACACGATCGCGGTCGCGAGCTTCTACGGTGGCCGTGTATACGACAGCAGCCGCCCTACCGTCTGTTCCTCTGCAGACGAATACGTCCGTCGGTTAGACGCCAGGGGCACACGGATGCGCCTCCCCAGCGTACGCCGGAAAGAGAGGACGACGACGACGACTGAATAAGGTCGGAGAGAGTTCGTAAAGCGAGTCTGGAGAAGCGGACCCGTGTTTCGTGTGTGCGTCCCGTATGCTCGCACGTGCGCGTACGTATGCATAGAGGCGGAAGAGAGGAGAGGACGAGAGGAGAGGAGGAGAGGAGGAGAGGAGGAGAGGAGGAGAGGAGAGGGGGATAGGAGAGGATGCGAGTGTGTGCGCGTTTGCGAGGGGTAGTTAGCTGGTGCTCGGTGGTTGCGGCGTCGGGATGGAGGCGGGCTGAGATCGATCCAGGGACCACGGCATCATCCTCCAACCGTCAACGACCGACTCGACCTAACCCTCCTCGCTCTTCTTCGACCCCCGCGTTCGCGAAACTCCGCTGGAAACCTTCTTCGCGACGCGTCCCTCTTTCTCTCCCTCGCCGCTATCTCGTCTTGGCTCGTTTTATGGGACTCCTCTATCACGGCCAAATAAAGCCTGCATACCAACCGTACGAGGTACTACGGACCTCGACGTCGCGTTCCCCTTTCGAGTTCTCGCGTGCGTCGAGTCGCTAAAGATGGAATCGAACAAAGACCCTCCGACAACGGAGCGTTTCAGATTCGTTCAGGGAAATCGAACGGAATCGTACCTAATATCGGCTAATTCTCTTTCGTTCGTTGCGTAACGTATCGACTAGTATGTATGAGTCTAGAGACCGCAGCTGACGGCTTCGAACATGTAATGAAACATGTTTGTTAATCTTTTTCATGAATCAAGCTCGGCAGTCGAAAATTCAGTTGCGGAAACTTTGCGTGTGCTTGATCCAGCTTGACATGGTATATAATGATGCGCCAGCTTGTCTCCATTTTCTTTTTTTTTTCTGTTATTGTACTTGATATCGAGGGCATATTTCCCGTAAATAAAGTATTATTATTGTTACGTTTAGACATAGCAAGTAACTTTATGTAACAGGGTTTGTACAATAGAGATGTAATTAAATTTACATGCTAGTCCGATTCGAATCTGGTATCATCGAGTGCAGACGTTCCGAAACTAGCATATCAATTTAATTACATTTCTATTGTACAAACCCTGTCACATAAAGTTACTTGTTATTTATTCGAGTTCTCGTAATGTCTAAACATAACGTTATTATTATCAAGATCTTTATTTTATTTCAGCAAACTGTAGGCATTCGGGAACGGTTTGTTCAGCATAGGCTTTGACAGTCTTGGCTTTCACGGCGGTCTCCTTTGAGCTTTGGCAGTGTACACAATACGCCGAAGTGGCTCAGCCTTCGTCGCTGGACACGAGTGACCAACATCAGACGCGATACCCATGGGTTCAACATAGCGAGTCTTGAGATTTTATTAAAGTGTTTTGCACGACATCTTGCTTGGAGTAAAGTTCTTTAGACCACCTCCTATTGAGTTGTCCGGAAAGTCCATGTCGGTTTTTGGTAGGTGGTACAGAGGTCTGAATATATCGAAGTGGTCCCTTACTCATCCCTTAAAAGGTGGAAAGGTTGTGGAACAAAATGGCACCTATGTAATTCAATAAATATATATTAAAATTCAAACGTGTTTTTGAATGTTTCTTAGAAATTGGCACAAACATTCTTGGACTACCTCCTACAATATGTTTCTGTGAAACTTATAGTTTCGAAGATAATTGAGATGCTAATAGTCATTGTCTCACCCTGTATATTTGTAAGTCGAGTCGACCATGGATTCTTATCGATATTCTCGCTGAAAAATTCGCAATTTTCATTCCGAAAGGTTGCATGTATAACGAAGGAGCTGGGTAATTAAATACATCCTGGAGAGGAGAATCGATTTATCGAGAATGTGTCAGAATTCTTCGGATCCTTCTCGCCCCTCCCATCGTTACGTAATAAAGCCAAGTTCCACGGTGTTGCGAGAAGGAACAAGGACGTATCGACGTTCGGACTCGGCGTCGCCGTAAAATGGGCCTCGCGGGGGTCGCGAAGTCGTTGGATGCTTCTTAAAGAACAGATTCGTCTTTTCGGGTAGCGTGGACGTTGGGTTCGCAGGTGTTCCGTCGATGACGGACGGATAAAAGCGTCGATCGGGGAAGTGCGCGGTGAGTACGGCTCTCGCAGGACCGCGATGAAAAGCTCTTCTCTGGCGCGGCGCATCGCGGCGAGCGGATCCGTGGCGAACGAAGTGGATTCGAGTGGACAGCTAGCGAGAACGCGATCAAGGATCTCCGATGTTCCTCCCTGACGGATTGTCAATACTCTTGCAGCCCGTCGATATTCAGCGGTCGTAACCTACCGGCTGGAATCGCGCGACGTCGATTTTACAATTCGTTTGAAAGCGACGGCTGTCGACGAGGACGCGACGTCTTTTAGCGATCGTGACGCTTTAGCCCGCGGATGAAATCCGGGAAACCGGCTTCCCGGCGGTCCAAGCGTCGGTTTAACTACGGCTACTTTCCGGAAGACGATCGAACGAACGTAATAAATCCGAATTAAATCGGGCCGAGGGAACATCGAGAAACCGCGAGTCGCGATAATGTAGCTCCCGGCGGGTAACGACTTCTATCTCCGGCGTACGCTTTCCTCGTAAAATTCCGGTTTATAGAGGCGCTACGTCGCAGTCGAACACGAACCCCGCGTATATCGGGCCCGGAGGAGATTTAACGCGGGAGGCTGCACTTCCGCGCAGCCTGCGGACGAAAGAACTAGGCCACGGAATTTCTCCAAGCAACGAATTCGGTTCGCGCGAATGACCTAAACATCCCAGCCTGTTCCGGAGACCGAGACGAGGCAATAGCGTTTCGACGCCACGAAACGATTAATAACCACCGACGACGTACGGATAGCTTCCAGCCTTTCGATCGATGCTCGTCTGGAAATTGCTTGGACCTAGACCGATCGTCGAGCGTGTGTTTGCCGAGTTACCCGAGAATTATAATTTTAACTCTTTTTTTATACGACAAAACCCCCGGTCCCGTATCCTCGTTTTCTTTCGATTTTTACGAACGAGAAGGGCGACCTCTTGATTTTTTTTTCCGCAACTAAAGGATCTCGAGGAGAGTCGAGTTTCTATTTAATTACAGGACGATCCTGTTAACTTCAATCCTCGGTGAACAGTCTCGATTTCAGCTTGGCGGAGAGTATTCTACCGCCAACCTTCTTTCTCTCTGCGTCCCTTCTGTTCCGTCGCGGTAACTAACGACTAGAGTACGACGCGACGACTACGACCGGGGAGGAATATCAAAATTTCGGCGATATTCTCACCAGTGTCGGTTTGAAATTCACTCGGTTCGAGGTTGTTCGAACACGGTCCCGTGCATTTCTCGCTAAAGACGCGACGCATTAGGCGAGATTGAGAAGCCGCCTCCGCCTCTGGCTGCGTCGGAAACCTCGAAAGTGGGTGCTGGGAGTAACTTATACTTCGTGTAATTTTAATTTGACAGCGATTAAGGTCGACAAGTTGTGAGGATCGTGCTCTGAAAGCTCGGGAACCATTCTCGTAAATTTTACACACCGCGGAGACCGCTAGTTACCTTTCCACGCAAATAAGGGTTGCTAAGAGCAACGACGACAGGCCGTAAAAGTACACCGCGGTGATAAACGCGTCAACCGTCTCCCCTCCCGCGTCCCTTAAATTCGCGGCCCATTTCGTGGCGATACAGCTGCTATAACTTACCGTGCGCAATGAGCCTTAAATTACGCGAAACGATAATCGCGCATTGGTCTTTCTTTTTTTTTCTTTTTTTTTTTTAATACGCGGGGAATATATCGATGCACGCGATTCACCGGCGCCGAAAGACTCGTCGAAAACGCGAATTGAACGCGCAGGGCCGTAGCGAGGAAATTTGGCTCAATGGGAGGCTCGAATTCATATAGGGGGCTCCCCTATATAATACAGATAATTTCAGATCACTCGAGAACTTGAAATTTCCGATGTTTACTAATTTGAATGTGCTCAAAACTACCCTAAAGTTTTGAAGGCTTCTGTGGGACGTATAATTTGATTTTTTTTAATAGTTTTTTTATTCTGAAATACAGCACTATCCTTATAAAATACGACTTTGTTGTTTCAAAACCACTGTGCGCCATTTGGCGCCCCTAACCAAAACCCCCCCGGGGCACGTACCCCCCTCCTCCCTCCCTCCCCCGCCTTGCTACGCGTCTGCGAACGCGACCCGCGAATACGGCCAAATCGCGAACCGTGCGTCCAGAAAATAAATGTAAAAGCAATATCCGCCGATGCGCGTTCAAATAACCGATCGCGTTAAACTCGGACGAAATCGGAAAAAAACGTGCAATTAAAAGCACGATCCCGAACGAAACGGCAACATTAAATATTTTTCGTGTCGCGCTTTCCGGAATCGTTTCGGAAAATTTAATCTTTCGACGGCTAGCGTCGAATCGTTGATGGGAAATTACGGGCGCTCGCGAGTTTCGCGTCGATTTATTTGTAGATAATAACAATCAGAGTTACTTGAGAGAGGAAAGCTTTTTGGCGGTGTCGATTTTTGGATATCTTTTAATGGACCGAGAAATAAGATGTACGTATTTCTTTTTATATTGGCCCGTTTCCATATTCAGAGGGCGAAACGACTTCCTGAAGTTTCAGCTGCAGCAGGCTATTAGGGTAAACAAATTATTTTTTGCACGATTTAGGACCCGATTTTCTAGGCAGACAGAAAACCATGAAACTTTTTCTTAAAACGTTTTCTTCGTGATAGTTTCGGAGACAGCCTATTGCAACACTGTCTCCACGATGCTAAAACTTTTAACCCTTTACACTCGAGGCCTTTCCTTCTGGTATCTACCAGCAACTCGAGATGTTTCCTAGCATTCCATTGTCGCGAATGCTAAACTCGATCGGATCACTTTTACTTCCCCGAAAATCATTTTATCGGCACTTCGAGTTCCAAAGAAATGAATTATTGTTGCTGGCAGATTCACTGCGTCGAACCTAGTGTCTCTCGTGTCCAAAGTGTTAATGTTATACGGACGCAGCAGCCCGATCGTATCAAAGAAACGTGGCGCGAACGATCAAACGATGACGAGTATAGCGGTTGAGCGTGTTTCCGTGTGCAAATAAAATAATAAAACAATAATATCGATGCTCGACAAGCGGTTCGACGGGATTTGCGGAGTAATATATTCGGTGGAGTTTGAGGAACGTTCGCGGTAGACGATTAAAAAGTCGCGTATGACGTTGCGTTCAGTCACACTCGCTAAACTCTGCGCAGCCCCGGCTAAATAATGTATTTACAAGCGAGCGAAACACAGTTCTACGCTGACTTATCGACCCGCCCCGTATGTCACGCCGAAAAGTTTTCGCCTCTCGTGGTCTCGCGTATTTATTAAAAATTTCATTTCGGATCGCGCGTGCGCCGCCGCCGAAGTAAGTCTTCCTTCCGTGTTAAATATCGTCCGAGGCCGCCGCTTGCGGCCCAGCAATTGCAGCTGTAATTTGTACCGAGTTGGTAAAAACATTTTTCCCGGAGATCATATTTAACATCGCCGGTTAAATAAGTTTGCTTTGCGCGGTAAAATACACCGCTGCGGAATTAACCTCGTGTACGCGGCTTGAATCGAATACCGCGTATTTAATATAGTATAATATGTCGCACGGAACGCACTGCAGAGAAATGTCTGCTTTTACGCGGCTGGAAAAGCGAAATCTCGAGGCAACTTTTCTAGAAGTAAATACGTTGAAACGTTTAGAGTATATATTAACTTATCGCGTGTCGTAAACAATCGCGGATAAAGAATAAACTTTGCTCGTTGAATTCTGCGGCTCGATTCTTATCGCGCCTTCGGGCCAAGTTTGGCGATAAACGGAAGACAAAGCGCGCGAAGTTTCGGATACACGATCGCTCGAATTAATCGAATTCGTAAGGTTCGAAAACAAAGTACCTTCACCTCGACTATCTTTCGCCGTTTGATCGATCGGTAATTTTTCGTTGCTCGTCTACCCCTTGGACAAACTGCGAGTATCCCACGACCTGCATCGGAATCAGAGTTCGTCGCTTGGAATCAACCTCCCGATCGGGAAAGCGATCAAAATAAACGATTCTCCGGCCGATTACAAGCTGTATAAACTCGATTGCGCGGAGACTGCGCGATTAACTTCTCCGCGTGAAAACACGCTCGAAGGTAATAGAACGAGGAACGAAAGAAACAACGACAATAATTTATCGTCGAACGATCTTTCCTCGCGCGACACGAGCTTCGTCGATGCTCGGTTTATTCTGCAAGCAACCCCTGTTGGTACGTTAACGATGCATTTATGTATATCGTGGCTCGATAAAAGGTTAATTTTCCACTAACGGTGACATTGGAAGGGGCACGAGAGTTACACCGAGGTCGACAGGTGTATTCGATTGGATGATAAAAACGAATAGTCTAATCCTCGACCCGAGCGACGTTTTCCCGCCTCCTGCTCTTCCTCCTCCTTTGGCGAGACGTCTTCATCCACTTTTGTACCGGTGAGACAGCATCTTGCGGAACCTCTTCGTCGGAAGATAATAAGAGCCGCATGCCAAGCACGAAGGGTATGGCACGCCGTTAAACGAGCTGCTCGACTTCCTCCAAGAATTTTACCCTCCATCCAGCTCTCGAGGAGCCGTCGCCCGAAAACCTGTATTCTTCGATCGACGACAACCATCGTTCCTCCCACGGTGATCTCAGAGACCACTTCAACCGCCGCGTTATTACATTTATCGAACTCGCGACGATTTCTTATTTTCTCCGATCCGAGTAATCGCGACGAATCGCCAAGCTAGTCGCTATCAGGGATGTCTTCGAACGAAACGGCAGCGGAAAATATGTCTTGGAAGTTGTTTACGCATTTCTGACGAGTAGAAATTTAAGAAAATACGGGTTCGCTACGGGATTAGGATGAGAAAAGAGAAGGGTCCAGATGGTCCGCGTATCGTGATCGATTAGAGCGCTCGCTCGAAGAACGATAACTTCCGTGGGCGAGTCTCGTCTCGGTAGATTGCGTCATCGATCCTCTTCCTCCCTTGGTAATGTTTTCGGTTGCAATTTTGTGCTTTCAAAGAGCACGTGTAACACGAGCTTCTAGGAATAATTTGTACACGAACAGAAATCGCGTTATATAAAATAGTTCAACTTTGCGATAAAATAGTTCAAACGTGTCTCTTTTGATATCATTAGACTCGATTATAAATTGTTACACCAATGCAAACATAAATGCTTATCTTTTCTGTAGTCTGCCACTTTCGCAGCGGTGTCGCTAACAGAATTTATCATCCGATAAATGGTGCGTCGCCAGAAGCGTAGAAAAGTCTATAGTAATCGAAATTACGACGTCGAAACGCCAACCGCCGCAAAAATGGTTAGAGTCTTATTGGCGGCCGTAATTCGCGGCACGCGCGTCCCATTTGTCCGTTACGGGAAAAGAGAGAATCGCGCGAGGATCGGAGGATTCCGGGGAAATAAACGCGAACCGGACAGGAAGTCGTTAGAGCGGTACGTGATGCACGTGAAATCGCGGAGGCAGGACGAGTTAAGATGAAATTTTTTTAAACGGTTTGAAATTTCGAATTCTCGACTGCGGAGGAGGAGGAGGACAGCTTAGGGTCGCTGGGATCCGCGAGAAGTAATTGGGAGTCGCGGTGCCGGGCACACGTAGCCCGTTTCCCTTTAATGGGCGCGAGGAAAAGGGGTTTTGTCTGGTACACGGACCGTTTCGCGCCGAGTTAATGTTTGTAGAGCAAGACAGCGCGGCAGCAAGGACGACCGCAGGAGCATATAATGAGACGGTCCAGAAATATGGGGTGGACCGTCTCGCGACAAAGGAACGGAGCCAGATAGAAGGGGCGGTTGTAGAGAGAATGGCGTTGCCAAGAGAAAAGACGATGGTAGTCGCAGAAATACCGCGACATGTTCGTCTTGCGAACCGTGGAAAAGATTCGACCGACCTTCGAGAAGGAAGTTCGTCCTCCCAAGTCGGAAGACGAAACGAACGGACGCGGAAACGAACATTTTTCACGATTTTTCTTTCGCGTACGCGTTCTGAACGCATAGAGTTTCTGCGCTCGATCGCGAAACCGCACCAGCGATCAGTCGCGCGCTACGTTTCAACCACCCTAGAGAACTTAACGCCCGTACCGTGCAACGTGCTCTGTTCCTGTTTCGGTGGTTCCATGAACACGATCCCCGTGGACCTGGGACTTGGATAGACTTAATCGATGCGTTTGTACGGTGTACGAGCTACCGATGCATAACCGACCTCCGTGTTTCTGCTGCGACGCTGCTACGATTACGCAGCAATTACGCGCGATCGTGCGCATCGTCACGTTTCGAAAGGTTCGAGAGATCACCGAATCGATTCGGGAAAACGGTAACTGCGGCCTGCTCTCTATCGGCCGTAACGAATCAAGAGCCGGTCGTTCTGGAATAATTATTCGCGAACAGTTCGTTGCTGCGATTCATCCGATTAGATGAATTAGATTCGAGGAACTCTAATTTATTAAAATATTTTGGTAGCACCTCTTGTTCTCGCCATTAGAGGAACACCGTGCGTTTGGTAATTTCTGATAAGAACTCGGCTCGCCTAACATTCGTGTATAAGCGTTTCCTAGACAGTCTTTCTAGATAGTATTCGTAAGTAGTCTTACTTAGTGTTACTTTCGAGGCATACAGATCGAAAACGTACTCGATTCTCAACGTCAAAGCGCCTCTTTAAAAGACGCTAATGAAACCTAATCTGAGTTGCTCGTACTCCCATCCCAGAAATGTAATAATAATAATAATACTAATTTATTTACGGGTAATATGCCTTTGATATAAAATACAATAACAAAGAAAGATTAGAAACAATGGAAACAAGCCATCACGCGCAAAATTCTAACGTGGAGGAATTTGGCGATCGATAAAACTCTAGAAATTCCTTGGCCACAAAAGAACGGCGCACCGTCGTTGTACGTTTTTCGTGTAAAGGGAGAGACCGAGGAGAGCGCATCGACGACGAGAGTCGCGGAAGAACAAGTAGAGGAAGGGAAGCAAGAGGAAACAAGAGCCGCGCGGCAAAGGCGAAGAAGAAGTTTGTCGGTTAGTCGAATGTAGGACGGACCGTGGCACCGGTAGCGTTGCTTCGCTGCCGTTGTTTGTCCCTATTACGTAATTGGCACGGCATCCGAGCTCGCGCGTCGTTGTATAATTGGAGAATGAACAAGGGGAAGAAACATCTCGCGACAGTGGAGATCCCTGAAACTTAGCCGACGGGACTCATTTATACAGCCGTTTCCGAGTCCGATTGCGAGGTCTGGGTTTGCTATCGCGAACCGGATACGACGACCCTCTTCGACGAATTAATCACAGCCTAGGAACTCGTTCGCGGGGTTCTATAGTCACGGTTATACTGCGGATCTTTATGCGGGCACGTATTTTTAAAGAATTCGGACCGAAACGAAAGCATGTCTAATCATCTAAATAGTGTAACATGACGTACTTCGTTATTGATATTTTACAGTCCCAGAAGCATTCGTGCCCTTTATGTCTATCGAATAAAGTCTAAGTCAAATGATAGGCTCGACGATTCCAAATCAATTTTTCGTTATAAATATATACATGAATAAACTTTGCAAATGAGTGCAGGGAACAAAATTTGCTCAGGTCACGTTCAAGGTCATTTAAAGGTCGATTTTGTTATTTTAAACAGAAACCTCTATCTTTGACCAAAGGGACCCTTTGCGCTCGAGGAATTTTTCTACAGAATTCCAGTCCATTTTTATAATAAATTTCTGTAAAAACCAAAAACTCTATTTCGAAACCAACAAATCTACGAACATATTCATGACTCAATGTATTATCATTTGAATTGATAATTATCTGTATTCTGATACAAGTAAAATTGAAATTGCACGTTCAAAAAATCACTTTTAAGTTACATATGTCGCCCTAGAGGCGCCACTCGAGCGCAAAGGGACCTTGTCTTTGATCGAATCACCTCCTACATTATTGCACTAGATATCGATATTATTATTACTAATATCGTTAGTCATCGACACCTATTTATATTTATAAATTATTTATACGTCACGAAAAGTTTCCCGGCGAACGAAAACGAACAAACGGTCGATTCCTCGATACGTCGACCGTTCTCGCACGTCTAAAAAGAGCGCATCGATCGAGGGCTTAGGTCTCAAAGGGCCGTGCGCTTTCGCGATAACTATTCGACGCCGATACGATTCCGCGGAGCTACTCCCTGTCGGATTTTTTTCACGAGTTCCCCGACGTTTAGTTGCGCCGCCGTGAGTTATGGGTATGAAATATTTAAATCCAGCCAACCGCGTTAATCTCTTCGATCTGCGATGTCGCGAATGAAAAGCTCCAGAGGTTTCCAGCAGATTGGAGCGTTAAAAAACGAAAAAGCATCCCCGCCAATTGGTGCAACATTAAACGACGGCGTTTATCTCGGGTTTCGGTCGAAACCACGCGTCGTACACCGAAATAATAGCGGCGAGCGATGCATTTTTCGATTAGAAACAAACACGCGTATCGATGTTACACGCCCTAGTCGAAGCTTTTCGAACTCTCGACCCTTCGTTTCGTGCGTTGCCATTAAACGCTACAAGGTACACCTGTTTGTGTGTCGGTCGAGATCAACGTTTTTTATTAAAAGAAAAGAAAGAACGCGACAACCGCTCGCACACCTGTTTCTTTCCGTTCCTGTCCCCTAAATTATCCCGGAATTTTCGCCGTTGGCTACTTCCCACGAGTTCCATTTCGTTTTCCGTTCCTTCTTTCTCGTAGCCGTAAAGATCCAGGGATCCGGGTCTGACCCGGTCAGTTTCGCGTCGTATCTTACGACGAAAACGAGCTTTTACGCGAACCGAAATCCGATGTTCGATCCCGCTCGGTCGCCGTTCGTCGTTCCTCCGCTTAAAATAAATTCTCCCGTTCGCCGTCGCGACGTTTCTCCTCCGCGACCCAGCCGGAAAGGCGATTCGTTATATTCTTTTAGTTTTCATCCGACGAATTTATTCGCCGTATCGAGAAGAGAAAACCCCATTTGACGCGTTGTCGCGTTACAAACTGTTGCTTCGGATTCGTGGGGCGTTTCGAAAAAGTGATAACGACCCCTATCGGGTGCACGCGTACGCGAACACGTAGCGCGCGTGTATCCAGGTGTGCCGGTGACAAAGCTTATTGGTCGGGAGTGATAGAGTGGTAACACGAAATCGAAGTAGAAACGGTTGACCTGACGCGTCGATCAAGCAGGACGCGATAAGCATCGTGTCAAAGGGTGAAACCCGGCGAGGTCATCCTTGCGTCGAACTGGATCGATTCCCGTATTATTTGGAACGATGACGATGACGATGACGATGACGATAATTCTGCCGTTTCGCGTCGACCGTCAACGATCTCGGATATCATTGATTTCACGCTCGCGCGGTTGTCTCGGTGGACCGAGCTAATTTTATGATGACGAATCGCGTTCCAATTATATTGCGTTATTTCGAAATGATGTATAGGACCGCGGAGCTGAACCGTTATTTCGTTAACAGTTAACGGGTATCAGGGAAATTAACGGGAAGACCGATCCGGTTCCTAAGGAAACGATCGAAAGAAAATTAACGTAATGGAGAATAAACGGCACCGGAAAGAAATCTTACCCTAGAGATTACGTGACTCGTTCCACTTTTTTCAACAAAAATTCGAATCGTACTTTCAACGCAAGCATTGCTCGTTATACTCGCTGTTACGAGAGCATTGTTCCGCAAGGTGCGGCTGCAACACCCGTTTCAACTTTCCGCCGTGCTATATTTATTAAAAAATTTTTTTGATTAATATTTATTGCGCGTTTCCGGTTGGAGGGGAAGCCGAAATCATGCCGAGCCTCGTTAGCCGTTGCAAACTTGTGCAATTTAACACAATGTTGACTCACCGTGCACGGGAACACAATTCGAATCGAGCGAAAAAACGTACAAATGATTCCGTCCGCTTCACCGTTCAGCGATACGTTGTTCTGCGCAACATCCAACGGATGCTATTCGCCGTCCTTTCATTAATCCTTTCATTGCATTGTTTCCATAAACGTGAAAAAGCAACGTCTAACTTTATTTAACCTTGCATTGGACATTTTATTACGTTCATATTCGGGAGAAATATTTTTAACAGAAGGTTAAGTGGGTTAAGTAGGATCGGTTATGGTTGTTAGATCCGTGGAAATCGGAGATACGAATTCACAAAGCTATACAGGGTGCTCGAAAAATGTTGAAGGTCCTTGAAAGAGGTGCTTCGGAGGGGTGATTTGAAACAACTTTTTCCTTAGCGAAAATGTTGTCAGAGGTTTCGTTGAAGAGATATTAACCCTTTGCACTTGAGACTCTCGGTCACCATTAGGTTTCACTCAGCTAATCTACAATACCTAATGTTTCCTTAGGTTTAATTTCTTTGGAGCTCGAAGTGTCAATAAACCTCATCGCTGAGGTAAAGGTGATCTTATTCTCAAATCTAGATAGCTTAGAATTCATGGCAATAGAAGGCTAAGAAACATCTCCAGTGCAAAGGGTTAACAAAAAATCTCGACCAATCACAGCGCGGCTGACTAGCGCGAGTCTATACTACTGCGCCCGACTAGCGAGAGTCTATACTACTGCGCCCGATTAGCGCGAGTCTATACTACTGCGGCTGACTAGCGCGTAGCCTATTCTACTGCGATTTGAATTTGTCTTTTATGTTTGAATTCTGTCTTCATGTTTGAATTTGTCTTTCAATCAGCTACAAGACAACAAGACTGAAAATGCCCATGCAGCTTAAAAAAAAACCGATGAAATTTCGGAAAATATGACATCGAGCTAATTATTTTGTCTGTTATGCCACGTCCCTCTCCTAACCAAGCATTTTCCTCTGGAGACATACCTTCGTATGATTAACATTAATGGACATACAGAGTCCGTTCAATAAGCATTCGTACCCTCTACGTTTATCGGAGAACTCCGTCTGAGTTAAATGATAGGTTTAATACTTTCAAATAAATGTCAAAAAAATTCATTTGGAAAAATTACATCTATCATTTCATTTAGATAAGTTTCGTTAATAGACCTAGATGCTACGAACATTCATGGGACTATATTTTAGGTAGGAATCTTAGATGGTTCACCCTGTGTATGTATATTCGAGAAGAGAACGCGTTAGGATAATGTTCGGACCGAATCAGAGATCTCGCGGCTGAACACGTGTCCAAAGTAGGAACATCTCGTTCCGCTCGGCCGAAAGAGGGGCTCTTAAACCGTTGCGTTGCCACGGACAGACGTATATATTTTCCGCTGTCTGTTTCCGCTGTCTGTGCGCCCGCAACGTTAATAGAATCGTGTGCCGGCCGTGTCTGCGGTTCTCGCGGTAAAATACGCTAGTTGAAATCGTTGTGTCCCGGTGCCTTCCAAGCAATTGTAAATCGAACTCCGGCCTGGTGCTCCACCACCCTCGAATTGACTGTGCTCGAACGCATGGAACAACCACGAATTACGTTCGACCGACGAATCGCGGCACGCTAGGCGCGTGTTTCCACAACAACGAATCCTCGAGATCGATGCAACACTAACCATTCATCGTCGTTCCTTTTCGACAAGTGCCGTACGCGATACGTGCCTGGAATCTAGCGATACTCGTATGCCGAGAAAAGAGAATATATCCTTGAAAAGAAATAAGTCGAATATCGTTTCTCGAGTTTCTTTACGAAAGTATTAATTCTCCGCGGAGAAGTAAACTTCTCGTCGCGATTTCATCTTCACTCGATCGACTCGTGGTCACGCTTTCCGTGAGAATTCAATTTCGAGTTCTCTGAAGTCGTTAAACTGTTAGCTCCTCCAGCGAAGGTTGCGGGAGATGGTACATACGACGCGATCCGATTAGATTTCGCTGTTCATTTTGTCGCGTTAAGTGTGCGTTTAAACGACAACGGCATCCGTCGAGATCGATGGATTCCGGAATCGCACGGATCTCGCATCGAGAGGTGTCGAAGCGTCATTAATGGCCTATGGGTTTATGCGCAGAGTGTTGTCGTTGTTGTTGTATGCGCGTTGCGACCGAAGGTCCTGTTATCTTGTTGAACATCGCGCCCGTGTGCCCTGCCATTTAGTGCCTAATTTCGAACACTCGGTGCTTCTAGGAATATGTCGGGCGATGTTGATTGCCAAAGCCACGTATCTGTACCTTACTCGCGTGTAATTATTATATCATTGCCATGGGAAACAATTCGTCTACGATACCGTGTATAATTTTTGCTAAACGTGTGGTCTTTCTTATGTGTATTAGAGTCTAAACGAAAAATGAGGCACAGACTTCTTATTCGGGGAGCGCGATACCGCGTTAGCTTACGAAATAGGAAAAGTACGTGAAAACAAAGAAGATAAGCGTAAGTAAAAGCGACTCGTTTCTCGACGAAGATTCCAAAAAACATTTGGTGACAGCTGAGCTCGACGCAAAGTTCGTTTCAAATTTAATCGCACCGCTCCGTAGAGCGGAAGCTTGTTTCTTATATTCGCCGAGTCGAAGAGTGCCGGTCTTGCGTTTCAAAGGCTAGCCACGCGTACGCGACAGGGTTGCAGGCTTGCGAGTGACACCCTTATATTTTCCGGTGTCAGTTTTCTGCTCTTCCGCAGTCCGTGACACGGTCATCGGTAACGCGTGCGGTTTTCGCGGTTGGCTCGCGTACTTCCAACGTCGGCGTCGTTACGCTCCGTTAAATTCTTACCCGCGATACGCGTCGCCCATTCGAATTTACGAGAGACTCGACTCGTCGGTTCTGTCTTCCATTTTTCGTTCTCCGTTTCTTTCTCCAAGAGTAAATGCTTAACCCCTTGCACGACGCAGACACTCGGAAAAAGAGCCGAACCCGTGCTCTCGATTGGTCGCACAAAATTTGACAACGAGCCTGACTCGTGATTTTCAAGTTTGGCTTAAAATTTTCATTACGAGTCAGAGAAATCGTGATTTTCAGGTTTGGTCTGAAATTTTCAGCGCGAGTCAGGCTCGGGATTTTAAAGTTTGGCTTAATATTGCATTACAAGATAGAA